>NC_080058.1:17681395-17688176 GCF_026212465.1 Amaranthus tricolor
GTACTTTTACTGATCTATAATTTGTCACCTTGGTTGTGTATGAAGCGTAAGTACATAATGCTTTCGCTTCTTATCTCGGGTCCTAAACAACCTGGCAATGACATAGATGTGTATCTTGCACCTCTCGTTGAGGATTTGAGAAAGATGTGGGATGAAGGCGTTTCAGTGTTTGATGCATATGCTAATGAGGAGTTCACCTTGCGTGCAATGGTTTTATGCACCGTTAATGATTTTCCGGCATATGGCAACTTATCGGGGTATAAGAACAATGGGAAGAAAGCATGCCCAATATGTATCGATGACATGGAATCCACGTGTTCCTAAGTGAAAACACGTATTCATGCACCATCGAAAGTTCCTCCCACGAGACCACCAATATCATAAGAAGAAGAAGTTGTTCAACGGGGAGGTTGAGGACCGTGTAGCTCGTCGACCGTTGACTGGTTATGGGGTTTATGAACAGGTTAAGGGAGTTGAGACTGTATTTGGTAAAACGGGGCAAGTGCAAGGGGGTGAAGACCGATTATGAAAAAAAGAATCAATCTTTTGGAAGCTTCCATATTGGAGAGATCTACAGGTTAGGCATTGTCTTGACGTTATGCATATAGAGAAAAATGTATGCGATGCCATACTCGGGACTCTCATGAACATTCCGGGTAAGATAAAGGATGTTAGGGCCATGCGAGATTGGTTTGAATGTAAGGGTCTTCGTCCGGAGTTGTGGGCACATGTTAAGGTGAGTAAGAAAAGAAATAGAGCTGATGAAGTTGGTGGCAGTAAGAAGAAGATGAGTAATGACAAAGTTTATTTGCCTCCAGCTTGCTACACATTGTCCAAAGCAGAGAAGCGGACATTTTGTGAGTGTTTGTATGGCATTAAGGTTCCGTCTGGGTACTCATCCAACATGAAGAGATTTGTGAGCCTAAATGGTGAGCTGAAGTTGGGAAGCATGAAATCTCACGATTGCCATGTAATGATGCAAGTGTTCTTACCAATTGCAATCCGTGGAATACTGCCAAAACATGTGAGATATTCTATTACCGAGCTATGTTCGTTCTTCAACACAATTTGTAGTAAAGTTCTTCATCCCTTTAAACTTAATGCACTTCAACTCGACGTGATTGTAACTTTATGCAAGTTTGAGATGTATTTTCCGCCTTCTTTCTTTGACATAGTGGTTCAACTTATTGTCCATCTCGTTTGTGAGATCAAGCTTTTAGGTCCAATTTTTTTAAGGTGGTGTTATCCTTTTGAAAGACACATAGCTGTTTTAGAAAACAAGGTGAGGAATCCAGTACAACCCGAGGGGAGTATGATTCAAGGCACTGTGAGCGATGAGATTAGTAACTTTATAGCCGAGTATTTGTCCATGGCAAAGCCTATTGGACTTCCCACCTCTAGACATGAAGGAAGGCTTGAGGGAAAAGGAACAATTGGCTCCAAATCGGTCACACCTCCTCGAGAAAGCCTTCTACAAGCACACTTGTATGTGTTGCATCATATTCCGGAAGTTCATCCTTTTTTGAGTGAGCGTTTTGATATATTGCGCACAAAACATCCTTCTAAAGGGGATAGGGCATTGATGCAGTTGCATAACAAGACATTTATTAATTGGTTTCATAATCGAGTAATATGCGAAGAACTCAAGGGTGTATCCGAAATTGTTAAGTGGTTAGCTTTTGTTCCTCGTGATGATGTCAACAAATGTGAGGGTTACGATGTCAATGGCTTCATAGTTTGGACTGAGGGTCAAGATAAGAAGTCATCGTATCTACAGAATAGTGGGGTTTCTATTTTGGCGTCATCTACATTTTACGCGAGTGCGAAGGATCAAGCGCCGGTTGATGCTAAATTGGTATACTACGGGAGGGTACATGAAATATGGGAGCTTGACTACTCTACTTTCAATATTGGTCTTTTCAAATGTAAGTGGGTAGATAATAATCGACGATGCATAAAAAATGACGACCCTTGTGGATTCACTCTTGTAGACTTAGCTCGTTTGCGTGATAGTGAGGAGCCATTCATACTAGCCACACAAGCCAACCAAGTATTCTACATTGTAGATCCGTCTGATAAAAAATGGTCTATTGTTGTGCCAGGAAAAAGAAGCATCCTTGGTATAGGTGATGTTGAGGATGAGGAAGAATATGAAGCTTTTGAAGACTCCCCTCCCTTTATCAATCCAAAATCAGTGGATCAAGATGATGTAGATGATGTAGATGTTGGTTATATGCGTGTAGATCACACGGAAGGAATACATTTGAATTAAGTGATTCACAAGGTATGAATTTAAAGCTTTTTAAAGTTTTTTTGGCACTTGGTTTGTTTTGCATGAAACTTTGCACATAACACTATTTGTTATATATTATTGTGCTGAACGTATTAGAATTGTAAATCATAGTCATATTCTTAATATTACTTAGCTTATGTTCTAATATATTTCTATTCATACTATTTCAGGTACTGATATACAATGCATCTATTCAGAGACGACATTGTCCCCGAGATTGAGACCTCGGATAATGAGCATCGTAGTTATGACAGCGAAGAGGACCAAATTATGAGATACGAGCGTATGGCTGAAGACGCTCCATTGATTGACAATGATTTTGAGACTGAAGACGCTCCACCAATGGATGCTCCCACTACCAATAAGAAAAGAAAAGGGCGAGGTCCTACGAAAAACCTCAAAGTCACAGAACCCATGCATTTGGAATACAATGCATTCGGTCAACCCTGCGGAAAATGGCGTAGGCAATATGGAAAACAAGTGGGTCTATGTATCCGCAAGCTTTCCATATTGCACGCATGGAATGAGGTTCCAGAGGATTTGAAGAACTCTCTATGGAATGATACTGTGGTAAGCAATTTTACTATTTTTACTCATTTAGTTTCATTTTAAAATTAATTTGATTGACAGTAATTTGATTCAGTCATTAAACTAATACATGACATTCGATTTCTATTGATTAATTAGGAAAAGCGTGGTAAAGCTTCTGATTCTGCAAGCAAAAGGAAGTTTTACCATCACTTGGGCCAGAAAACGTACGATGAGGTCCGAAAAGAATGGGTGGATGCGGGTTTATACCCCAATCAAAGTTCATCCATGCCCTCATCTACGACTACCTCCGCATCCGTGAATACTCCTGCTGGAGATCGGGTGCGTGATTGGTATTGCGGGCTTCATTCCCGAGATGCAAGTGTTAAATTTACCATTAATGATCGGGGAACGAAGAAGGTTGCTGATGCTGTAGTGAGTTTTGAAATTATTAAGTATATTCTTGATTTGTTTTGTATTCTTTGGCTTTGATGTACTTATACTAATTGCTATATATGTCACTTTTTATTTGAACAGATGGGCTGGAAGGAAAAAGAAGCTACGGGGGAGTTCACCCCAAGAGGCAATGTTGACGCATTGCATATGGTCTTAGGGAAAGACCACAGTGGGCGGGTAGTCGGAAAAGGAGGCGTCCGCGTGGGGTTATAGAAGGCATTCGGCAAAGGACGTTCTCGCCAAGCTGGCCGCCGTGTTGCAGAAGATGGGAGCACCCATTGTTGACTTGGCAAACTTGATTGTCGAGGATCAGGAAAGTCAACATGGGGATCCTAACGCTTCGGTCGAGCCAACACCCGAGCCCATTACCCCCGTAGCACCCCAGCTCATTACTAATACCCCTGAAGGGGAAAACCCCACACCGGAGAACATAAACTCCGTTGCTCAAAATCGGAGCCAATTCCAGAGCCAGTGCTACAGGTACATAGTTTTTAAATATATAAGCACTTATTAATTTAAACTGCAACGCGTTTTAATATTTTATTATGATGCTTATTATACTAAACGACACAATTTTCAGGAGGCGACTCCTTATTCTCTTTTGCTGCCTCAGTTAGGTGTTGCTAGTGATGGCGACTTAACTGTTGTTGCATATGGTGTTGCCCAGCCAAACAAAGAGGGCCAAACAGTGCATTCAATGCCTGTTACAAGTGGCCAAATCAGTGTGGCCGTGGAAACTATTGTAAAGGGGTTTGAAGATTTCTCACTCCCGGTTCCAATGCCAGCATGGAGCCTTGAGAAACTCTCACATGCTCTAGGTAGTTTCATCACATGGCCATATGCTTGGGTCCGATTCACTAACATGGTAATAATCATTTGTACCTTATTTTTTTTATATTTTTTAATTGCATGCTCACACTAATTTAATTGTATAAATTGAAATAGCAAAAGTGTCCAAAGGGATCTTGGAGAGAGGTCGGTTCCTCAGCAAAGGTGTCGACTGGGTCAAAGTCGATGCCAAGCATTCCAATTTTGACTGATGAGGAGCTAAAAGATCTCTCTCAAGATTGCAAATGGCTGCATTATTGTGCATCTCGCATAAGTGAGGAGGACCCACTCATTCTGAACTTGCTGAAGGAGCAATACTGCTTTTTAGAGAGCTCGTTTGTAATTATTGGTCCTAGTGACATCCGGCAATTTTTGAGAGGAGAGATGCTAAACGTAGCTCTTTTCCATGTCTACATGAGGTGATGTTCATTATCTTATAAGTTAGGCATTGTTGTTTAATTGTTTTAATAACCGAATTACTAACAAAATTTTCTTATTTGTGAGTTTTGTGCGACTTACGAGGAGCTAAATTCTTGCGAACCTCCAATAAAAATTGGATGGTTTTGTCTAGAGTCAATTTCGGGTAGTAAATGTGTAAATGATCCAGATGACGTCAGAGCATACATTGAGACTGCTTTGACTAATTCCCTTGCATCTAAACACACGTTCATTCTGGCTCCATATACGGAAAAGTAAGTTTTATTTTTGAAATTGAACTTATCTTTTGATTTTTAAAGTCACCTAATCTCCAATTTGTTGATTTTAAATTTGCGTTTGTAGTCTGCATTGGATACTTTTGGTCATATGTCCTTTAACGAACATCGTGCACGTCTTCGACTCATTACAAAAACCTCAAAGCCCGCCTCACAACACAAAATTCAAAGCGTTGTTGAATGCGTACGTAATATTAATTATTTTACCAATTTGATTTAATTAAGTGTTATATAGATATATAAATAGTATTACTTTTCCCATGTGTTTCAGCACAATGAAAAAAGTGCGTGGACAAATGGGATCTACATCCAGAGCCACATTTCCAAAATGGACAGCAATAAAGGTACACAAATTCGATTTTATGCGTTTTTAACCGTTTTTGGCACTTTCGCGCGTAAAGTAGCTTAAACTTGGTTTGTTTTGCACGAAACTTGGCACACAACACTATTTGGTATATATTATTGTGTTAATGTGGTTAGAATTGAAAATCATAGTCATATCCTTGAAATTACGTGTTAAGTTGCGATTTGATGCGTTTTTAACCGTTTTAGGCACTTTTGCGCGTAAAGTAGCTCAAACTTGGTTTGTGATGCACGAAACTTGGCACACAACACTATTTGGTATATATTATTGTGTTGAAGTGGTTAGAATTGAAAATCATAGTCATATTCGAGCAATTACGTGTTAAGTTGCGATTTTATGCGTTTTTAACCGTTTTTGGCACTTTCGCGCGTAAAGTAGCTCAAACTTAGCTTGTTTTGCATGAAACTTGGCACACAACACTATTTGGTATATATTATTATCTTGAAGTTGTTAGAATTGAAACTCTTAGTCATTTGATAGAAATTACGTCTTAAGTTGCGATCTATGCGTTTTTAACCGTTTTTATCATTTTTGCGCATAAAGTAGCTCAAACTTGGTTTTGATGCGAAACCAGGGTTGATTAAGGCCTTGGTTATGCAAGGATTAATGTTGCATGGAAGCTTTGATTAATGACACAGACAAAAACTACAAATGATCATGAAAAGAACACGAAACAACCACAAACACTTAGACAATTTTGATCTAGTGAACTGTCGAGCAGCCCTCCTTCAGCTCAACTTCTAAGAGTCCACGGGGATTGTTAGAATGGTATTAGGACCTTGATAGCTAGATCCAAGTACCAAGATTCCATTTCTACTTTAGCCTAGGTCCTGGATGCATAGGTATGGTCTCCACGTGTCGTGCAAGGTGGTCTGGTCACTAGTTTGCTGCTGTGTCATGAGGTCTGTATGCAGCCTTGTGTGGGCTCCTTTGATATATTCATTTCATACAACCACATTTGTATCAGATTTGCACGAAACTTGGCACACAAAACTCTTTGGTATATATTATTGTGTTGAAGTGGATAGAATTGAAAATCATATTCATATGCTAGAAATTACGTGTTAAGTTGCGATTTTATGCGTTTTTAACCGTTTTTGGCACTTTCGCGCGTAAAGTAGCTCAAACTTGGTTTGTTTTGCACGAAACTTGGCACACAACACTATTTGGTATATAATATTTTGTTAAAGTGGTTAGAATTGAAAATCATAGTCATATCCTAGAACTTACGTGTTAAGTTGCGATTTGATGCGTTTTTAACCGTTTTTGTCAATTTCGCGCGTAAAGTAGCTCAAACTTGGTTTGTGATGCACGAAACTTGGCACACAACACTATTTGGTATATATTATTGTGTTGAAGTGGTTAGAATTGAAAACATAGTCATATACTAGAAATTACGTGTTAAGTTGCGATTTTATGCGTTTTTAACCGTTTTTGGCACTTTCGCGCGTAAAGTAGCTCAAACTTGGCTTGTTTTGCACGAAACTTGGCACACAACACTATTTGGTATATATTATTGTGTTGAAGTTGTTAGAATTGAAAATCGTAGTCATTTGCTAGAAATTACGTGTTAAGTTGCGATTTATGCGTTTTTAACCG
>NC_080058.1:17695776-17703276 GCF_026212465.1 Amaranthus tricolor
TCATATCCTACCCGAGCAATAGATGAAACCGAACTTTATCCAGCTAAAATCGAATAATTCGAATCAGTTTTTAGTCGAACTTTTGTAAACCCAAATTAATTTTTACCAAATTATCGTAAATCGAAACCAATTTTTAATTAAAAATAGTCGAAACTACAAAAATTTAATACTAAACAAGTGAAAAAAATGTACATCCTTCATCTCTAATAAATTGCAAGAATGAGATTTTGCCCAAAGATTAATAAATAATGAGACCATTTTAATTGTGGGGATGGTGTTTGAGTAAAGTTAAAATATGTGAATGAAAATAACGTAAAGTGATGAGAACTTTTCAAAAACAAAATAAATTTTGCATAACAATAATGAAATTATGGTACCATTAGAATATTAGGATGACATTAAAAAAAAGTGGATAAAATTTCTTAAAAAAATGCAAATTGTAGCTAGGAATGCAAAAAAGTTGGAGTAATAGTAAAAGAAAATGGAATAAAGTAAACCTTTTAAAAAAATTTCTCAAAATAAGCTTTTTAAGAAATTTTAATTCCATAAATAAGCATCTTTGTGTCCGAGACTAAAGTTAAGGTTTGTTCGCTGTTACTAACAATGAACAAGAGAAAAATAATTTACCATGATTTTGTTTACTGTTACTAACAACAATCAAAAGAAAAACAATGTCATAGCATTTGAAATGAGAGAAAAAAAAACACAAATAAGAATATGTTTGTTGTTATCAACAGTAAACAAATATTATTTTGTTTTTTTATGTTTTCTTTTAATATTATGAGATTGTCTTTTTCTAGTTTGTTGTTACTGATATTAAATAAAGTCTTGATAAATTTATTTTAAAATTATTTTGAGAATTATAATTTTTTTAAAAAAACAATTTATTCAATTTTTTGAAAAAGTATGGTAATGTATTGTACTTGGTGACTATAGGGAGTATCTATTTGAAAGAATGACCCTATACCAATTATTCTTCTCGGGATTGGTGGTAAAAGGACTTAAATTGTGCTATAAATATCCCCTCTTTTTCTCCCCCTAAACCTACGCCTTTCAATTCTCCACTCTTTCCTTTGCCGAACACTCCTTTCTTTCTCTATCCTCTTTCTATTCCTTTTCGAGAGTATTTTTAGAACCATCTTATCACTGTGATAAGATCTTGATCATCATATAATATATTGTTTTGCTTTTTAAATGGCTCTATTTTTATTTTTCCACAGCTTTCTTGAACTGCATGTAAAATTTTCATTTACCAACTCAGTTTTGCGGATTTGGGTATTTAATATATGGGGGAATTTCTTGTTGCGGTTCAATTAAGCTGTGGGAAGATACAAATAGAATCAATAATTTCAAGGAATTAATGTTCTTCAAGATCCAAACTTTATTGCTCATCATGGGTATAATTTCTTTTTGTTTTCTCTAAATACTTAATTTTGGATTTTTTTTTCTTCTTCTATCTTTTTTCTTAATATGACTGTACTTTAATTGAGTTCAATTTTTTTATCAATGATTTTTTTTTTTGAGTTAAAATAAAGATGATGGGTGAAAGTTTTAGTTTTTAGAAGATTCTGATTTGATCTTGAATTGAGAAAGAATTCATTCAAGATGGTGGATTGTGGAGGGTAAGAATTGTTAGTTAGTGGAGTAAGGAGTATAGAGGACTATATGTGTCATATCTATATTAGACTATTTAATCCTAATAAAAGAAATATATTTTTAAGTTTTGAATAAGATATACCATATATTTTTTTCTTAGCTAGATAGATTGATGTTTTAGATGTCTATATTTTGGGGTTGATTACACTATTACATAATGTCGTTAGATTTATAATAATTTCAGGTCGTGAATATTAAAATAAAAAAATGCACTATTTTATTTTGCATAGCTGTTAAATTTTTTATAAAATAAAGAGATCAGATAGTCCTTCTTTCCTTCACGATTCAAGTAATTAATCCATAACTTTTTTAACAAATGTTTCTATTTTACTAAAATAATGCATTCATAATAATGATTTGAAAATGATCTTCCTATCTATAAATTTTGTTTATTTAAATTAAACTTTTTTGTACTATTACTTTTAAAACGTACACAGATTAATTTACGCCAGAACCCAATAAACTTGCTTGTATTGATCTATCCAACGAGACATTGAATAGGATTTGTTATTTTCATGATATTTCATATATGTCCTATATATTCTTTCCAAAGTGTGTTTTTTGTCCAATAATTTATCACATATGACTGTTGTTGTTTTTTTCTCCATTAACTCTTTGATTTTATCCTCTAAAATACAATAATATTTCAATATCCAAATATTATTAAGTGGGTTCCACCTATAGTGAATTTGAAGAGTTTGGGTGTACATAAATACAACCTTACTCATGTCACATTAATACTATAAAAGACATCGTTTATGATTAACTTTTAATAGAAAACGTCATATGCATCAATTTTAATAAATAGATAAAGTCATTCAATTAAATATTTTATTAATATTATTATTTTCACATAAAAATTAAAGTTAAGTTGATTCAGTATACTTTCAAATGTAAGGGTTTGATCTATGTCATACAAATATCTTGCATTCACCATGATTTGGATGGAGTAATAAAATTAAATAAAGGATATGTATTACTACCTCCTATTTTTCTTATTAGTCTTATTTACTTTTGGGAGACTATTCACTTATCTTTTTAATATTTATTTTATTCTTAATTTATAAGTTAAAACATAATCAAGTATAATCTTTTTTAATTCGTCTTAATGTAAGGATTATTAAAATTAAATTTGTATAATTTTTAATTAAGCATAATTAGAGATGTTAAGGGTTAAAATGTTGCTTCAGCAAATATGAAAAAGTAAATACGACTAATAGGTTGAATAGGAGAAAGTATTATTTAGAATTGAATGTTTTTTGACAGTATGATTTCTTTTGGTATCTCTGTTATTATTTAACTAATAGATGGCCTTTCCCTCATGGTCCCATCAATTTCTTTTGCTGTTTTAATGGTTTTTTCCTTTGTCTTTATGTTATTGTTTATTTGGGATCCCTTATCTTACATCCATATAGATGAATATATAAACTCAATATCATGCAACCTATAAATGAAGTCTGTTAGTGCTCAATTTTATATTCTACTGCCACAAATTGCTTTGAGCAGTTGAAAACATTGACTCATTCATCTTGTTCCATGCATTATGTAATTTTTTACAGTACATCTTTTTAAAAAGAATTCCATACACTGACATACCTTGATATGTTTTGATCTACGCAGTCTTGTTCATGACTTATAATAAAAAGCAAACCTTATTTGTTAACAGCATTTACTATTTAGTCTCGAACTTACATAGTTTATTGCCCGAGTGAAGAAAACCATAATTGATATTATTGAACTAATATGACAATGTGCTAGCATATAATATTCATATATTTTATTGAGTATTATACATAGAAATTATAATATAAATATTCATAAAATATATTGTAAATATATTAGTTGTTTAGAATAGTTCATTCCGTATCTGTATATAACGTCCTTATTCAATAAGAATGCAATCAAGGTAATTATCTTTAACATCTAATACATAGAAGTATGACAGTAAAGCGATTTAACAGACATGAGTGTCGGACCCAACCTACATCTTAACCTGGATTTGCCCCCCTCTATATATATATTTGTTTTTTTAAAAACATCGTTTACGTGACTAAAAAAGAGTGATGCATTCATGTAAAAATAATGTATTGGTGATTTAGAGGCCATCACAATTTGTATTTGAATTCAAGTCATGAGACTAAGCTAGGTTCAAGGCCTATCCAACAAAGATGTGACGTATGGGGATATAAGATAGAAAATGTGAAATTACCCAAAAGAGCACATATATATGTGAAAAAATAACTTAGAATGTATGCTTGTTTTCAAATTTTTTATATGGTTCAAGTAATCAAGATCGATCAACTTTTGACTAGATAGTATTGCTACGCACAAATGCGCACAAGAGTGTGGCGATATATAAATTTGATTTCCATGTGATGCATGCAAGAATAAAATGTGTTATGAAAAAAATTATGTTCTGAATTATTTTTTCAAAAACTAAGCTAAAATGAAAAATATTAATTGAGCTTATTTAACCTAAAATTGAACTTAGTTATTTCGTTGTAAATGATTTTTAAGGAATATTTTTAATGCACATATTTTCGACTATTTGGATATTGATTCCCTAATTTGACCAAATAAAATTATGACATCTTTATTAATATATAACATCTATTAACATCTATTTTAAGAAGATCATTAAAAAGCATGTGATGATTATAATTAAGATCTTCAATTACCCAATTAATTTTTTGTATTTACTACTTAAAAACTTGAATGATTCGCTTCAATGGAGTTGAAAAAGAAAAAAATTCATATTATGGTGCTCAATTAAAAATATTTTCCAATATGGTGTTTATGTAACTAAGCTATTTAAATTTTAGTTTGGAGTCTTCAAAGCTTATTGTGAACCAAAAATATAGTAGATCTAAGTAGAATTAGAAAACAAAACAATATATGCTCTAGTACTCACTAAAACTTATTTTCTAAAATAGTTTTTTTATAGAAGAAAGAAATTTAACCAAATTTATCTGAATCTGATTTGGAAACTTCAAACAAAAAATTTGACCGACAAAATAATTGTTATATACATCATATAACATGTGATATATAGAATTAATTATGATACAATGATGTAGATACAAAATCGCAACAAAGAATTAAAAGTCATCTTTCTCCTTTAAATATGTCTAAAAATGTTATTTAATTAAATGGGTTAGGGGAATTTAGAAAAAAAATTAGGATTGCATTGGTGAAATATTTAAGACGACGTTAAGAAGTTCACAAATTTATCTACTTTATTAAAAAAAATTTATTCCCAATAAAATCGAGGAAAATCTGACAAAAATATCAATTATAATTTATCTATTTTATGAGAAGGGTGCACCAACTGTAAGGATAATTTTGAGTTTACCAATAGTAAGAATTTTTTTTAATTGATCAGACAAAGTTAAAATTGTTATTAAGATATCTTTCTAAAAATAAATCAACATCCAACATTAATTTTATATCCAAATGTTCATTAAAGCTTTTCTTCTTTACTTTTTAGTGTTGGTTTACTCATATTGATCCAAGTGTCAAATGCATCAAGTATTTGTAGCTGGCTATAGAAATATCAAGGGAAGCAATTTTTATATTTTTCGTCGCAAATCCAAGATACTTTTAAATATTATTCAATCCCTAAAAAAAATATTCCAACAATTGTTTTAGCTCACATTGAGGTTTGGAAGTCCAAACCAAAAATAAAGTAGCTTAGTGATAAACCTTACCCGCATGAACACTACTTTGGGAAATTTTTTTCAATAAACACCAAATATGAATTTTTTTTTCTTTATTTACACTATATAGGCAAATCATTCTAAAAACTTTTACAAATCAATTAAATATATCATTTAGTAATTATAGTACAAAAAAGTGTTTTAATATTTTCATATTTACCTATATTAATTGAAATATAAAAAAAAAAATAACTAATGACATTTATTCTCCTTGGCAGAAATTTATACAATAAGGTGTACTATCTAATCATCAATCAACCAGTAATTTTTTTTTTCATTTGCTAATGTTCTTATGGATGATATTTATCATTTTGGAACAGATTTTAATATTTTTTATGTTTATGTTTCTATGATTATCAAGATTATAATGATTATCACTCATATTATTTTAATTGAGTAGTTATCTTGTGTGTGAAGAGTCTATATTACTCAACTAGAAGCTAGAATTAAGAGGGAAAATTAGGTAATCTATAATTTTCGAAAGCTTAAAATAATCATTGTTACTTGTTTTATCAACATACTTCTTGTAAAGGTACTACTAGATTTTTCAAGATTGCACTTATTCTCGATCAAAGATATAAATTTAGATAGTTTTTCAAGTTAGCATAATTAGTTGTTATCAATTTATTTTTATTTTTTATTTAAAAGTAGTGATAGATGTAAGGGTTAAATTTGTTAAATTTAAGAACACAAATTCTTGTGAGAGACGGCTCTAATTAAACTGGCCCATTATATATTTTTTAAAATATTGTACGTAAGCATTAAGAACAATGTAAGTAGACATTTAAGATGTTGAAACTAAGCATTAAGGATATGGTAAGTAAGCATTAAGGATAATATAAATAGGCATTAAGAATATGATAAATAGGTATTAATCTTTAATGGGTTGGATTTGAGATATGTCTCTCAAAGAAATGGTCTCTCAAGAGACTAGCTGATTTAAGAATCAATGAAGATATAGAAATAAAAAGATTTACATTGGCTATTGATGATATGTCAAGATATAAAAATTAATAGATGTTATATTGTTACTAATATTATACAAAAATAATAAAATTTTACAACATTGACAGTTATGACAAACTAAAAAAGACATTAGCATATCAATAGAAAAGACTATAGTTCATTTACAACAATACTTTTCTTATGTACATGCAATGTTGTTGCAAGAAGTTCTAGAAGTCTAATGAATGAAAAACGGACCACCTTGGA
Source organism: Amaranthus tricolor (assembly GCF_026212465.1). Classification (NCBI taxonomy): domain Eukaryota; kingdom Viridiplantae; phylum Streptophyta; class Magnoliopsida; order Caryophyllales; family Amaranthaceae; genus Amaranthus; species Amaranthus tricolor. Next base: position 17,702,361 of record NC_080058.1, read on the forward strand.
TAGATTCATAGGTTTTGCTAGCTAACGGATCCCCAATTCCCCATATTTGAAGTTGAAAGTTTGAACCCCACAACAAAGTGCAACTTTTTAATGGGTGGCTTTTATGCCATTCACATGGAAACTATGCGCTAAAGAGAGGTTTTTGTATTGTGGAAGGTACTTGTGACAAGGTCGTTTGCTCCTATTTTGGGGAAATACATAAAATACAGATAAATAAACTTTTATATATATATATATATATATATATATATATATATATATATACATATATATATATATATACATATATATATATATATACATATATATATATATATATATACATATATATATATATATACATATATATATATATATACATATATATATATATATACATATATATATATATATATACATATATATATATATATACATATATATATATATATACATATATATATATATATACATATATATATATATATACATATATATATATATATACATATATATATATATATACATATATATATATATATACATATATATATATATATATATATATATATGTATATGTATATCACTAGTGGAAAAAACCCCATTTGCTGTGTATCATTTGCTGCGGTTTTTCTTAGACGCAACATTAAATAGCAAAAAAATATATATATAGTACAAATGCTGCAGTTTTCCTGATGCCTGCAGCAAATAAGCATTATTTGCTGCGATTTTAGTAAAACCGTTGCAAATAAGTATACAAAAATAAAAATAAAAATAAAAATAATTTTTTTTTTTCCGTTTAATAATCACTTATTTGCTGCGGGCTTCTTAGAACCGCAGCGAATAATACTTATTTGCTGCGGTTTTTTAAGAAGCCCGTGGCAAATAGTTATTTCAAAAAATATAAAAACACGTTTTGACGTTCAATTGCTTAAAA
>NC_080058.1:17708276-17713276 GCF_026212465.1 Amaranthus tricolor
TTTTCAAATTCTTGTCTCTTCATTTCATTGATACAGTAAATTAATTGTAATTATTTTAATTCCTTTTCTAAGGCAGTGTTTTTGTAGCTTGAAGGGAAAAAAATAATAATAATAATATTTTTTTGGTACTAAAAAAAATGATAATTATTGACCAAGGTAACTAGTGGTGATGCTCTAAATGAAAATTATTGACTGACACTATAAGAATCTATATATCTATACAATCTATTAAAAGAGAAGCAGATTATTGTCACGTATCACTCTATAATTTAAGTGAATTTCCAACAAAAAATCTACTAGAATCACAAAAATAATTTTTTGAAAATTTTAATAAGTGTCGAGATATCATATGATATGATGTGACAATTTAAAATAATATAATATCAATTATTTATTTGACAATTCAGAAGAATATAATATATTAATCAATAATTAATAAAGTGACAATTCAGAAATATAATGATCAATTAAGAAAAATTACATATAAATAAAATATAAAATATAAAATTACGTTATTTCCAAAATTACAAATATTACTAATAACACATTTGTTAATAAATTATGATGTAGTAAAAGATTATATAAAAAAATAATTCTATTACATCATAATGTAATATAAATGGCAATTAGTATTCTCAATTGATTACAATATACATATATAAAAAAATATGTCGTATTATCAATTGTGTACTGCTGGAATTCAAAATATTCTGATATAAAATTTGTGTAAACAGTGACTCTTAATAGCTTCTAAATTGTAAAAGCCGACATAAAAAGATTTCATATGTTCCTTCAATCAATTAACTAAAATTAAGGGTTCCTTTAAACCCTAATATCATATAATTATATCATACAATATAATAAAAAGTGTAAAATTTCAAATGGAATATTCACAATACATGATGATTTGGCAAAAATTTATTGGATATTTATTGCTTATATGTTTTAATAAATATCGACTAATTTATTACTATACAATAAATTTGCTCTGTTATGAAGCTTCTCTTACATGCTTAATATAAAATTATCTTTAATAGAAAGTAGGAGTTTTTTCCATTTACAATATCCAACCTTAATACCCTATAAAATGTAGGATTCAAACATTTCTTATTCAATTCAAATTCTCCTAAAGCTACTAAAATTTAATTTGGTTAAAAATTTATAATCATTCATATATGTGATTAAAACATGAATGAAAAGAAAGTTTCTCTTGCAAACATAATTTAAAATGCTTTTCATTAGATAATAGTATGAGTATCTTGCATAACTTAAATCTTACTAAAACTAATTGTTTTCCATTAAAGTCGATTTCATTCAAATAATGATGATTTTTCAATATCTTTACTTTTAGAATTTATCACAATCACACATTGTCATCATTAGTTTAAGTTTATTAAGAGTATTATATTTTTTTTACATATATTTACATACTTACACATCTGTGCATGTGGACATATACTAGTTAATTATTAAAATAGCAATAGCAATAGCAATAGGGTTGCATAAAATGTAATCTTTGTTAATAGTGACTTCCCTGATTAACTCTTTTTGTTTTTACTAATAAAACTAACTCCAAGTCATTGAAGTTTATGTTTTTCAATTGTTTTTATACTCATTGTGCACTACAAATTTCAAATTTATTGCACAATGATAAACCCTATTTTTTTAAGTTTTAGAATTTTTTTTACCCTCCTTTAATACAAGATTTAGAGTCAGAGTTATCAACCCAATATCTTTTAAAATTCAGGATTTGAAAGGAAAAAGTTAGCAAACATATTTTACACGTGCTTCATCTAAAAAGAGGACAAGAAGTAATGCGAACACTCAATTTATCCCCTAAATAGATAAGTTTCTGCATAGAAAATGATAAGTAATACACAACAATTAGATTTATATTAGCAGCTTAATTAAGTGTACTGCTTTTGAAGGAGTGTGCTTTTATCTTAAACTCTAATTCTCTAAATAATGGGCTTCGTGGTTAAAATTTTCTAACATTAGATTATGAAATTTGCTTGATTGAATTGAATGAATATAATTATAATACTCCTAATAAAATTGTAACAATTTAATTATTTTAGCAATAAAAAATTATAATTATTTCTTTTTTGTGACCTCTTATTTTATTTACTTTTTGTCCCTTTCATTTTGTTTTGATGATTATAATACTCCTAAATACGGTTGCAAAGTTAGAGCTTAATTCAAAATAAAACAGCCAATTAAGTACCTTCTTGTATTAGGTTTTGGCTTATTGATCTATTTTTTCGTTAATGAATAGTCAATTAATATATACATGTTATCTATCTAATAAGCGGAAAGCGGGAGCCAAAACCAACAACTTGTTGAATATTCCTGCTTGAAAGTGTTTGTGATGAAGTAGACAATTAAAAAGCAATAAGATGGAATGGGCAAAAAATAAATAACACATAAGAAAACCAAATTTCATGAGGTTCACCAATATGACTAGTGCTTCCTCTATTTTAGAGCCAAAAGGATCTAATTGTACGTAGAGTTTATGAGAGAATAAAATGATTTTTTAAATTAATAATAACATTAAAATATATTTATACTATTATTAAAATATCTAAAATATTAAATAGAATAAAAGAGATACTAATAATGAAGAATACATGTAATAAAATTATCTTTGAACAATGACAATATAATATCTATATATATTCTCAAGACAATCAATATACACTACAATAAAACACGGAGCTTTTCGACGGAAAAACTATGATTTTTTCAACGGTTTTAACCGTCAAAAAATATATTTTCGACGCTTCGTCAAGCGTCTAAAAAATTGTAGTTACAAATTTTCGACGCTTTTTACAGAGGATGTTATATCTGTTTTCCGACGCTTTTTGCTGTGGGAAAAAAGATTTCCTGCCTTAAATCTATACTACAATTTCACGTTTTTAGACGCTTTGAAGCGTGGAAAATGCTAAATATTTATTCGACGCTTTTTTGTGTGGAAATGCTGAATTTGTTAGACGCTTTTTTATGTGGATAGTGCTTAATATTTTAGACGCTTTTATACGTCTAAATGATAATAAACCCTTTAAAGCTCTTGATATCTAGATATATGCTTTAGACATTTACATGCGTTGAAAATGTATTTATTTTCCATACTATATTAAATTCATCAAACATACATAATTACTAACGAACATCATACCAAATCAATCATATCCACAAAAGTATTAGCATTTGATATTCATATACGCACAAACATTCGTTGATGTAGCTTTGACCTTAAGTTTTTGTAGCTTGGTCAAAAAAGTCCAAGCAACATAGGTGCCTAATTTGATCAATATTCACATACACATGTATATTCATCGATGTTTAAGAGAGATAAATTTAAAAGTTAAAAGTTTGTCAAAAGTTGAAGGCCTGCAAAATTGTTTTCATTATGTTGCAATTGCCACTCTAGTATCAAGACCTTCGCAAAAGATTATTTGTTGGTCATAATATGAACATCAGCTGCAAAAATCTGTAACAAATCAAACAAAATGCACCAACTTTAGCCAAAATACATACTCCCCGTTTGTGATTCAAGGCCAACAATTATTTTCAAATATGGGATTACCTTAATTACCAAACTGCCCTTGAATATAAAAAACTTTATATAAGTCATTATCATATCTACTTCATCCAACTGCAAGCAAAATTGCACATAACATAAAAAAACTAGAAACTACACTTCTATCATAAGCAGTAAAAAGTAAAATGAAAAAGATTCGATGGATGATAAAAATAATAATGATTCTTACTTGTCCTTTGATTTTGTTGTAATTGATGTAGGACTAATGCAAGCTGAGTGAGAATTTTTGATTTTGAGCTCTTAGTTCTTCAACTTCTTCATTTTTTTTCAAAAGTTGGGAAGTAACCTCATCATTTGTTTTTTGTAATTGGGAAATAATCTCATCATTTTTTCTCATAACCTTATCATTTTTTCTCATAACCTCATCACTTTTTCTCTCAACAGACAATAGGTAGGATTTAAGCCCCATAACATCACTTGAAGTACCACCACAATCACCTATCTTATTGTTTCGTAATTGAGCTTCAATACCAAACATGTGAGATCTACTAACCCTATGACCATAACCAACAACACGCTAATTAGGTTTGTCTTGTCGATACATCATCTCATTAAAAACTTCTGTCTCAATCACCTCATGAGGTTGTTTCGAATCACGTAAACGTTCATTAATCCTACTTTCAACAATGTCCTATAACAATACAAAAGTATAAATGAAATATGCAATCGCATTTGTCATAATAATAAATGTTTCCAATTCACTACTCTAATATACCATGAATTCTTGAGTGGATGTACCCTCTACATAATCACCACTCTTTATAGTGTGTGTACGTTTCCACATTTCTAGCCCACTAGGTTCTCTATGATTCAACTTAACCTATTTAAAAGTAACGGATTATCCTAAAGAAATAAACTTATCAAAAATATAGGCATCATAAATAAAATTTAAGTAACCTAGCAACATCAAAAATAAGCAAATGCAATTGTCTCATTATAAGCAATAACAATAATGATCCTTCTCCCTGATGGTAAGCACCAAACATGTTTAGCAACTATAATCCCCTCCATTATTCCTAATTTGGGAGGCTCATTCTCTGTTATCTCTGCTCAATCAAAAAAACAATTACTAACAAATACACAATTTGTATCAAATATGCATATTATGATCATTCAAGTATGTATACCTTCTACTTGGACAACCTCATCTAGATCCACATCTATATTTCTTTCCAATGAACATTACCCCCTGGCCTCGACACTTGTTTTCTTCTCCCAGGAAGTTTTATCTCCATTTCCTTTGGAGGCTCATCTTGCTCTTTAGGATCTTCATTTCCCTTACATGTCTCTTCAACACCATCCTTGCTCTTTGAAAGCTCATGTTGCTCTTTGAAGGCTCATGTTTCTTGGTAACTGTAGGTACCAAGCTAGTAGCGGGATCTTGTGCTGGAGTATTAGT
>NC_080058.1:17718276-17778030 GCF_026212465.1 Amaranthus tricolor
CATTTCATATACACCCCCTACATCAAGTATTGAGTCTTGTAAGCCTTATCCTTGAGGTTTGACCCCTGACTTACCATTACACTAGTTGTAGTATTATTAGGGTGATTACAAGCATTGTATGTTTTACTTGGCCTTTAGTAAAACGAAGCCATAATCCAGCTCTCAAAATGGCGCCATTTTCGGGGACAAGGCGTTTTGTTTAGATTGTGTTCTTGATGTAGTTTATTTTTTCTTTATTTTGGTTTATTGTTTCATAATCTTCCTTGTTAGTGATTATGCTTGGTTTCTAGTGTTGCTTGCATACACCATAACACTCGCAGATCATAGCTACAACTCATTCCTGACAATCCTGAGATCCAAAGGTTAAGAAAACAAGTTCTGCCTCCTATTTAGTTACAACCAACCACACCTGATCCTCCTACACAGGCTATGGCTGAGAATCAACAATTTTTGGGTCAGTTTGAGACACCGGGATGGTGAAAGAGACCCCTTCATGCCCCAATATGTGTGACTACACCTCTTCCATCTGAGCCTAGCTTGCGATGACGCCAAAGATTGGTATAAATTCTTATAGCCAACCTCCATCACTACTTGGGCTCAACTGAAGACGACTTTTCTAGAGAGGTCTATCCCACTATTCGAACGCAAGATTGGCGCAAGAAAATCGCATCATTCATTCAAGTGGATGATGAGAACCTCAATTCTACTGGTATTCGCTTCAAGAGTATGATCAGAGCATGCCCTCACCATGAATACGAGGAGAATCATCTAAATAGTTTCTTATATGACGGGCTAAACGACTCTACCAAGAAATAAAACAAAAAAGTATTTTCAAAAAAAACAAAGAAAACTTAAATCATTAAAATAAAATTTTAAATATTACATCTTTCTTTGGTACATAATTATCGTCCATAAAATAAACTACATACATATTATATCCTAATCTCACATAAACAATACAATAGCTTCTTAATAACTTCATATAAAGTTACCTTGTGCTTCTGCTCCCGAAGTATGGGAACAGTCGATAATATGCATTGTAATAAATAATATGCAAAGATAAGTGCATCACAATAAATAATATGCAAGGTATCTTATGTATTATAGGGAATTCATTTTAAGATTAGATTTATTTAAATATATTAAACTTCTGGTCCTTCTGCTTGAGTACCAGGGCGTGATTTACTAACACTTCTTCTTGAGTGTTAGGGCGTGGAATCCGATTATTTATTTAATGAATGCAACACATATGATCTTTGTTTGATATATGTAAGGGCCTGTTAGGGTGAGGTAAACCAAAACCCCTAACTTAGTGGGAGTCGTCACTCCTCCAGTACAATGTTGCTCGAGCCACAGATCAAGTTAAACAACCTTACTGTGTTCGCCGTATTTTACGTGCCTGAAAACACGTCCCACATTTTTTACATGCCGAAAGCATGGTTCGGCATTTCCTTACTATCAAGCCTTTTTATTATCATGTTACTGTTTTCATATAAATGCAACATTACAATAACATATAATAGAAATTTATTTATAACAACTTACATATAAATAATCATTTATTATTAAACTAAATAGAATCTAAAATGGGTCTTTAGTATTTATTTATAGACAAATTTTCAATTAAGCTTTATTAATTTCCTAATAATCAATTTCTTAAATGTCTATTTATTATAAATGATAAAAGAAATAGTTTCATCATAAATAAATACTAAAAATGTCTTAAAAAGGACATATTGGGTTTATTATAGATCCTAGCCCATTTATCCAAATTTGTAGAAAATAAAGTTTTATTTTATTTAATTAATTTCTTAATAGCTTAAATTTAGATTTAGTACATGAATAATTAATTTCCTTAAAATTAAAATCTACACAAAATATTCTAAAAATAAATAACTTATTATTAAATAATTTGGTGTATATTCTTATTCACCAAAATAAATTGATTTTAATTATTATTTTCATTTTTCTTTCTTTTCGCCTATAATAACAATTTAGATTATTAATTTATTTCTTTAAAATTTAAATATCAAAAAATTTCACAAAAATAATTTAAATGAAAAGAAAGTACAGTAACACTAAAAAATTATTTTTTTCCAGAATTATTTATTTTTAACCCGATTTATGAATTTCCTTATTTTATGCGTTTTTTTAGGAAAAATTAATAATAATATTTATACTCAACTATAATTCACGAAATTAATACACAATTTATTTCTCATTTGATTAAAATTATTTCAGATTATGCGATTTTTGGCAATTTAAATGAATAAATCATATAAATTAAATTACAACGTGTTAATTCACCAAAATTTACAGAATATTTAATTTATATTTACTAAACACATATAAAATTTATGGGCATAATTTTATGTAAATAAATATATGTAATAATTTATACCTTTAATAATTTCACTATTAATTAATTTCCTTTGTTGTAGAATTTCTAGCCATAAACTTTGCTTCCTCCCCTTGAATTACTATAATTAACATTAAATACTATTATTAGAAAATTTTTGAGAATTATTAGGATTTTTTCTAGGGTTTTTAGAGTTTTTTAGGAATTAGCTTATATTTATGAAATTTTTCTGATTTTTCCTTCTCTTTTTTTTTTTCCTTTACCCGCGGTTTGCTTTGGGTTATAAATGGGCTAAGTTTGTGAAATTATTTATTATTTACTTTCCTTCATGGGCAAGAAAAATTAGGATAAGAACTAAATTATATTCATGCCATCTAAACAAAAGCTAAATGGAAATTATGCCACCTAACTTTGTCTTGCCGCCAACTTCTAGATTTTTATTTATTATTATTTTTTAAATTATATTATTATTATTATTATTATTATTATTATTATTATATATATATATATATATATATATATATATATATATATATATATATATATATATATATATATATATATATATATATCTTATTTTTAATCATAATTTAATATAGGAAATAAAAAGATTAAGTTATTGTAGATAATTTAGCTAGACTTAATATTTAGATAATTTATTTTAAGAGAAACAAATTTTATACATAAAAGAAAATCAAGAACTTAAGAACGATTAGAATAAAATTCAAAACGGCATTAAAAAGAAAATAATAAAACGAAACGATTATTGAATTTGTCAAAATATTTAAGATTAAGAAAAAAAAAGTCTGTTACAACTCTTCCCCCCTTAACATAGTTTCGTCCCGAAACTTGAACCTAAAAGAACAACTGGGGATAGCGTTCTCTCATATCAGTTTCGCTTTTCCAAGTTGCTTCTTCGACATGATGGTTCGACTATAGCACTTTAACTTGAGGTATTATTTTATTCCTCAATTCTTTCACTATCCAAAATTCTAATTGGTCTTTCTTCATAAGCTAGCTTTTCATCAATTTGGAGGGGTTCGTGAACTAACACATGTGATGGGTCGTGGATATACTTTCTCAACTGAGAAACATGGAATATACTATGAACGCTAGCTAAACCCGGGGGTAAAACTAGTTCGTATGTCACTTCCCTTACTCTTTTCAAAATTTCAAAAGGTCCGATAAATTTAGGGCTTAACTTCCCTTTTATCCCAAAGCGTTGGACTCCTTTCGTTGGTGAAATCTTTAGAAATACTTTGTCACCTTCATCAAATTGCAAAACTCTGTGACGGTTGTCTGCATAACTCTTCTGTCTACTTTGTGCTGCCTTCATGTTTTCTTGCACCACCCTCAAGCTATCAATAGAGTCTTGGATAAGATCTAGTCCTTTAGGCACATTTCGGTCCATCTGATCCCAACACAACGGCACTCGACATTTTCTCCCGTATAAGGCTTCGTTTGGTGCCATCTAGGTTGCACTAAAACGGACACGGACACGGACACGGACACGATACGGACACGGGAAAACGCCAACTTAAAAATGGCGGACACGGGGACACGAAAAAGGTAATATAATAAATATATCAAATTAAAGATAATTTTATAATCTTTCATTTGATATTTGTAAATAAACACTTTAAAAACATAAAACTCACATAAAATGCAAATAAGTACCAAATAAACAATATGAGTATTTAAAAATAGTCATACAAACCAAATCAAAGAGGATATACAAAAAAATATTCAAAGAGGATATACAAAAAAATCAAGAACAACATTTCAACTTTTCAAAATTCAAATTACAAACACATTAACAATTTAACATTAACAAATAACAATTAACAAATATTCAAAGAGGATATACAAAAAAATCAAGAACAACATTTCAAATTTTCAAAATTCAAATTACAAACACATTAACAATTTAACATTAACAAATATTCAAAGAGGATATACAAAAAAATCAAGAACAACATTAACAGTGTTCGGATTAATATTTCAACAAGAACAATTCCAAGTTTTTTAAACCCAATTCCAGGTTTTTTAACCCAATTTCAACATTAACAAATTTGAATTCACAAGAAATTAAGATTAAGAATTTAAGATTAACACTAAGATTAAAGATTTGAACAAGATTAATAATAGGATTTAGGATAAAGAGTGAAAATACCTTAAATAAAATCAAAAGAGAGTGCGGCAGTGTTCGTCTGTGATGGTCTGATGGAGGACAGGAGGAGCAGCCGCCGCCGGCGGAGTGGTGCGGGAGTGCGGCGGCAACAGTGGAGGTGGAGGAAGAGTTGTGTAGAGTTTTTAGGGTTAGAGTGAAAGAGAGTTGAGAGGAGTGAGAGGAGAGCAAGAGAGGGAATTGAGAGGGAAGGGAAACTGGGAAAGGGAATTCGTGTATCAGTGAGTGACTGACTATTCTGAAATTCAATATTTTTTATTTTTTTATTTTTTTTTTGTTTAAAAACGTGTCCTTGAGTCTTGTCGTGTCCCTTGCTGTGTCTCTTCCGTGTCCTTGCCGTGTCCGCGTGTCCGGAAAAATATTAAAATATTGGACACTTCATTTGGCGTGTCGGACACGGATTTTCGCGTGTCCGTGCCCGACACGTGTCCGACACGGGACACGCCAGTTCAGGGACGTGTCCGTGTATTCCAGGGTGCCATCTTGATGGTGGTTTGATAGCTGTTGTTGTATGAAAACTCTATCAAAGGCAAATTCTGCTCCCATGAACCACCAAATTCAAGAATACAACATCTCAAAAGATCCTCTAATGTCTGGATGGTTCTTTCGGTTTGGCCATTAGTAGCCGGATGAAATGCGGTACTTAAACATAGTTTAGATCTGAATGCTTCTTGCAACTTTTCCCAAAATCGTGACAAAAGTTTTGGGTCTCTGTCAGACACAATGGTTCTTGGTACTCCATGTAATCTTATAATTTCTCGAACATAAGCATCAGCCAATTGTTTTACTGACCATGTTCCCTTCATTGGCAGGAATCTTACAACTTCGGTCAATCTATCAACTATTACCCAAATTGTGTCATTTCCTCGTTGCGTTCTTGGTAATCCAACTATAAAATCCATGGATATAGAATCCCATTTCCATTCAGGAATTTCTAGTGGTTGAAGTAGTCTAGAACTCTTCTGCCTTTCAAATTTCACCTTCTGGCAAATCAAGCACCTAGATACAAATTCAGCTACATCTTTTCTCATACCTTTCTACGAAAATAGTTTTCTTAATTCTTCAATCATTTTATCTCTACCAGGGTGTAAGTGAAACATTCCTTGGTATCCTTCTTTCAAAATCTCTTGTTTCAACTCTATGTTGTCTGATATACACAATCTCCCGTTCATTCATAGTTCACCTTTCTCACCCACTTCAAACACTTCTGTCTCTTTTCTTTGAAGTCGAATGATTAACTCGATTATCTCGAGATCTTCTTGTTGTGCTTCTATAATTCTTTCAAACAAAGTCGGTTGTATAGTCATTACTCCCAAATACTCAACAACTTGATAGTGATGAACAATTTCTAGATCTAACTTCTGGATTTCTCGATATAGTTCCTAAGGTACCTTCATTTCAGCATTTACAGATATCCTTGGCCTTCTACTCAATGCATCTGCCACTTTGTTTGCTTTTTCAGGATGATAATTTATGTCAACTTCAAAGTCTTTAATGATTTCCAGTCACCGCCTTTGTCGCATATTCAGCTCCTTCTGAGTGAAGACATATTTCAAATTTTTATGATCAGTGAAGATCTTGCATGGTACTCCATAGAGATAATGTCTCCATAACTTCAGGGAAAAAATTACGGTTGCTAGCTCAATGTCGTGTACTGGACAATTCAACTCGTGTGGCCTTAATTGCCTTGATGCATAAGCTACTACTTTGCCTTCCTACATTAGCACACATCCCAAACCTTCCTTCGATGCATCACAATATACCTCAAATGCTTTTCCACAGTCGGGCAAGATCAATACAGGTGCAGTCGTAAGTCTCCTCTTACGCTCTTCTAGTGATTTATTATGCTTCTCGCCCCATTGAAACCGAACTCCCTTTTTAAGCAACTCAAACAACAGTCGGGCAATATATCATCAATAAACACAACTACAAACTTATCCAGGTAAGGGTTGAAGTATCTTTGCATGAGATCCATGAATGCTGCTGGAGCATTCGTTAGACCAAATGGCATTACTAGAAACTCATAGTGCCCGTATCTGGTTATGAATGCAGTCTCGGGAATATCTTCTTCAGCAATCCTTGATTGATGATAACCAGACCTCAAATCTATCTTCGAAAAGACCCTTGCTCTCCTCAACTGATCAAAAAGGTCGTTTATCCTTGGCAAAGGATAACGATTCTTGATGGTAATCTTATTAATCTCCCTATAATCAATGCATAGCCTCGTACTCCCATTTTTCTTTCTGACAAAGAGAACCGAAGCTTCCCATGGTGAAACACTAGGTCGAATGAAACCTTTTTCCAGCAATTCATCTAGCTGCTTCTTTAGCTCAGCCAATTCATCTGGGGCAAAACGGTAAGGAGTTTTGGAAATAGGGGTGATATTAGGAATAAGGTCAATATGGAAGTCTACTTCACTTTTTGGAGGTATACCGAGTAATTCTTCAGGAAACACATCAAAATATTCTTGCACAATCGGGGTTTCTTGCAAACTAGGTTTAGGTTTTACTTCTTCAGTAGTAACAATACATAAGAACCCTTCATCTCCTTGTCGTATCATTTGTGATGCTTGAATTACAGAAATTGTCTCTAGCTGAGATTTTGAGTTCTTTCGAATACACTTCATTCCCTTGAGAGTTTCTATTCTAACAACCTTTTCCTTACACAAAATCTCTGCTGAAGAGCTGTCCAACCAATCCATGCCCAAAATGATATCACATGTTCCCAAATCAAATTGAATTAAGTCAGCTGGTAAAAGATTCCCACAAATCTTCAATGGAAAATCATAAAAGATACGATCACACAGGTAAGGTGTACCATCAGGTAAATTGATACACAAGTGGGATTTTTGAGGTTTCAAAGAAATAGAAGATATGCGGAGAAAAGCACTAGAAATAAAAGACCTATCCGCTCCACAATCAAACAAAACATTTGCTGTCAAATTACCAACAAGAAATTTTCCAGAAATTACTTTACCTTCAATTTCAAACTCCTGGTGTAAACCATCATAATGATCTCCAATTGCATGCAGGCCTACGGATGCTCTAGTCTTATTCCTCTGAGTGCCAAATACTCTGTTACCTGCAGCTTCCGATGTAGTTTTGCTCTAATAGAACGTTTCCCCACAGTTATTAGCCAAATGTCCCTCCTTGTGACACTTGTAACATACAATCTTCCCATTACAGTTTCGGCCTCGATGATCTTTTCCACATAACCTACATTTCCACTATGTCGGCCTTGCTACAATCTGAAACGGCTTCTTTCCCTCACTCTTGGCCTTCTTGTATCCACCGCCCCACTAGATTCATTCTTTCTTTTATTAAACCCATCTTCTTTTTCCCAAATACGCTCGTACTCTAAGGCTTGAGTGTACAAATCATCAAAATCCTGGTATCTGGGAATGCTTTTTTGGATCCGGAGGTTCAGACCCTCGAAAAATCTAATCGCCTTGCCCCAATAAGAGATCACTATTTCGGTAGCGAATCTAGCCAGCTCTATAAACTTACTTGCGTATTCGATCACTGACATAGTTCCCCGCGTCAAAAACAAGAATTCATTCTCTTTCTTTCTCTGAAGTGAGGGTGGGTAAAATTGAAGATACGACGCAGAGGGTGTATCACAAGAGGTGAACTTTTGATGACGAGAAACGATATTGCTGAAGATACGACGCAAAATGCAAGAGTTCAGGCTCTGGAAAATCAGTTAAGAATGATGGAAAGGAATAATGAGAGGCTACTAAACATAATGGAGAAGCAGATGAGTCGTTCCCATGAAGATGATGAAGGGAAATTTTATAAGAGATTGTCTAGTCATCAATAACCTCCAAAATATGATGGAGAACCTGATCCAGTTCGCTTTGAGGATTGGATTGCAGAAATGGAGAAACTATTAGAGGCCATAAACTGCCCATCAAAGATAAAAGTGAAATTAGCCGCATCCTACTTAACAGGCACTGCTGAATTATGGTGGAGGACTGTAAAACAAACTGCCATAGATTCTACTTGGGAACAATTTATAAAGAAGCTTCGTGATCAATTTTACCCACCCTCGCTGGCTAGATTCGCTACCGAAATAGTGATCTCTAATCGGGGCAAGGCGATTAGATTTTTCGAGGGTCTGAACCTCAGGATCCAAAAAGGCACTCCTAAATACCAAGATTTTGATGATTTGTACAATCAAACCTTAGAGTACAAGCGTGATTTGGAAAAAGAAGACGGGTTTAATAAAAGAAAGAATGAATCTAGTAGGGGGGATGGATACAAGAAGGCCAAGAGTGAGGGAAACAAGTCATTTTAGACTGTAGCAAGGCCGACACAATGGAAACGTAGGTTATGTGGAAAAGATCATCGAGGCCGAAACTGTAATGGGAAGATTATATATTACAAGTGTAATCTACAATGAAACCTACAATGAAAAAACAAAAACAAAATTAGTAAATATCCATTAAAAAAAAAAAACTAATCCCTAATGTTGGTTTTGAAGCTTGAAAAAATTTTAGGAAGAAATTATACCTTAAAGTCGTGGGTTTTGAAGCAAGAACACACGATTAATGTAGTGGGTTTGAAGGGGGTTTTGGAAGCTAAACAGCAAGAATATATTAGTAGCAAGAACAAAACAGTAGCAGCAAGCAAGAATAAAACAGTAGCAAGAACAAAGATGAACAGTAGGATTGAAGGAGAAGATGAAGATGAAGATGAACATTAAGTAAGATTTTTTCGTGGGTTTAAGAGGGGTTTTGGAAGATGAACTGCAAGAATATATTAGTCATTTGAAGAATAAAATAGTAGCAGCAAGTATATGCGTATTCATGAAGACATATGAGACGCTTTTTTCTTTATAAAAAAAATAAAAAATACCTTACTTTGGGAGAAAAACTTTGTAACTTTCAATTACTTTCGTTCATCCTTTGGTATTCAATTTCAAGTATTATTTCTTTATCCCTTCCTTGTTATTACTTTCAATCATGTTTTCTTTAATTAATTCTTGTATTGTTGCATTTGATATGAGTGAGTAGTTTCTTAATCTAGGGTTAGATGGAACCCTAGCCATGATGTTGATGATGAATTATTGAATCCCAATCCCTTTTTGTTATGCATAATCCTTGTTCATGCTTGGTTTCTTATGCTAGTTAACTCATGTTTTTTTCAATAGAAATTTTGGAAATCGTGGTTAACAATTCATTCAATCGTGAACGAAAGTTAGAGTTGAATGAATTGCCTTTTAGATCAAGGGCTTGATAATCTTCATGAAAATAGATTGATTTGATTGTTGGATATTATAGAATACTATGTTCAATGTCATTGCTATACTTGATTCCATTGAACATGGTTATGATTGTTGTAGGGGTAGTAGGATCTCATTGTCATCATATCATGCTAGTGGGGAAGTTTATCCCTAGATGTTTTAGTATCATTGATTTACCTTCTAATTTAATTGCTTGTATTCTAGTCATTTAGTTAGTTTAGACATATATTCTCAAAAATTGCGTGTTACTTAGGATCAATTGGTAGCCGGAAAATAATCATTTACTACGTTGTTCCCTGTGGATACGACCCTAACTGCCGCTATACTAGTTGCATATTAGGATTTGTTTGGTAGTACATAAACGACCTATCAAAATTTGGCGTCGTTGCCGGGGAACAACGGACTAGTTTAGTGTTTATTTTCTAAGTTTAAATTGATTCTTTTTCTCTGATTTCGCTTCGGTTATGTCCCCCCTCCCCTATCTATTTAACCCTTTGCTTTTAGTTTCTTTTGTTGCATGCAAACCAGACGACAGGGACACGAACTAGTACCTTTTGACCCTGAAATCGAAGCAACAGCAAGAAGATTCAACTCTAGGCAAAGAAGGCGAAGAAACAAGAAAAGGGAAGATTTAACCATGGCTGAAACACCAGAGAAACCCCTCCTGGATTACATCACTCCCGATGCTAGCATTGTCACTACTAGCATTGTGAGGCCAGAATTTCCGGGAACCAGTACGAGATCCGATCAGCATTCTTCAACTGGATCGCTCAGGACCAATTTAATGGTATCGAGAATGAGAGCCCAACCGACCACATTAATCTGTTCATCAACAAGTGCATGACACACAAGTACAACAACATCACTTCCGATCAATTAATGTTGATAGCTTTCCCTTTTTCTCTTGCGGGGCAGCTAAGCAGTGGTTTCGTGAGGAAGAACCCAACTCCATTGCTACTTGGGAGGCTCTGAAAAAGGCATTCTTGCATCAATACTACCCACCCGGAAAAACTTCAAAGTACCGAAATGAGATCTCTACTTTCAAGCAAATAGACGGGTAATCACTCTATGATGCATGGGAGAGATTTAAAAGTCTAACCAGAAAGTGACCACATCACAGATTACCAAATTGGATGGTTATTGAGACAGTCTACAACGCTTTGAGGCATGAGATCCAGACTTCTTTGGATGCTGCTGCTGGTGGTAACTTCATGATGAAAACACTGACCCAAGCCAAGAAAATTCTTGATGACATCGCCTCAAATTAACACTGGCGAGAACAATCAACTCCAAAGCGAGGTGGTAGGTATGAAGTGGATGCTATTACTGCTTTGACTAATAATGTGCAGGCTTTGACAAGGAAGGTTGAGCAATTGGATGTGGCTGCAGTAAATAAAGTCAGTGGTGCTTGTGGCTTAAATGGACATTCTAGTGTGGATTGCCAACTTCAAGCCGAAGGGGTTGCTGCTGTGGAACAAGTCAAAGTCAACCAAAATCAAAATGCCAGACAACAAACCAACCCCTATTCCAACACCTTCATCCCAGGATGGAGGGATCATCCAAATTTTTCCTACGGAAACAACAATGCCCAGAATCCCTCATCCTCGTACAACATACCATCGGGTTTCCAACAAAGACTTCCCTTCCCACCTCAACAACAATATCCACCGAAGTCCAACCTTGAGAGCTTGATGGAGAATTTTATTGCTACCCAAAGCAAGCAAAATGAACACTTTAGCACCTCCATTAATCAGATTTTGGCCCACAATAAAATGATAGATACTCAGATGGCTCAAATGGCACAACAATTGAGTAACTTGTCCATGCAAAAAGGGCAACTTCCGGGAAACACAGAAAAGAACCCAACCACATCTCCCCATCAGCAACTCAATGCAGTAACTACGAGGAGCGGTAGGACACCTCATGATCCAGCCCCTAAGGTAAAGACTTCACCTATTGTTGTTCAAGATTCAGGAACTAATGATGATGTTTCTGAAGAAAAGAAGGATAAGCCCGTCAATTCAGACAAGCCCACAATTGCCGGTCGAACTTACAAACCACCAGTGCCATTTCCTTCTAGATTGGCACAAGCGAAGCTTGAGCATAAATATGGAAAATTTCTTCAAGTTTTGAGCAAGCTACAGATCAACATCCCCTTCTTAGAAGCCATTAAGGAAATGCCCTCTTATGCTAAATTCCTCAAGGACATCATTTCCAACAAACGAAAGCTAGAGGAGAGTGTGGTGGAAACTTTGAATGGGCAATGTAGCGCTATTTTGGGATGCAAGGTTCTTAAGAAACAAGTTGATCCTGGTAGTTTTACTATCCCACTGAAGTTGGGGAAAGTTGTGTCTACCGTAGCCCTTGCTGATTTAGGGGCTAGTGTGAGTGTGATGCCTTTGACATTATGCAAAAAAATCAATGGCGAGATGAAAGCCACTCGGATGTCCATACAATTAGCCGATCGATCTGTGAGATACCCAGTTGCTATTCTTGAGGATTTCCCCGTCCAAGTTGGTAATTACTTCGTACCCTGCGATTTCGTCATCATCGCATGGAAGAGGATGCCCGAATTTCGGTGATTTTGGGCCGTGATTTTTTAAAGACTACAACAGCCATTTTTGATGTGAGGAATGGGAAGTTATCACTTGAGATTTTGGGAGAACAGCTGCATTTCCATCTCCCCTCATCCATGGCACATCCTGCCATTGGGGAGACTGTTTATCGGGTGGATGCGATAGTTGATGCTACTATAGAGAGGGAGTCCACACCTTCCAATGTTGATCCACTTTATGCAGCTATTGAGGGCAACTATGAGAAGGATAGGACCAATGTGATTGAGATGGTCCAAGTTCTAGATGCTGCACCTACATTTGTTTCTGCAAAAGCTAAGTTTGAGGACATCCCACCTTGGAAGGTGTTCACCATTGAGGAACGAAAGGAGTGTGCTACGCCTCCTTAGGTAGAATTAAAACCCCTTCCCCCTTCTTTGAAGTATGTCTTTCTAGAGGATAATGACACTTACCCTGTTATTGTCAATGCTGAATTCAATGGCACTCAAATTGAGCGATTGCTCACAGTTCTGAAAAAGTATAAGAGTGTTATTGGGTACACTATTGATGACATCAAGGGTATTAATCCCTCATTCTGCACTCATAA
Organism: Amaranthus tricolor; assembly: GCF_026212465.1. Lineage (NCBI taxonomy): Eukaryota > Viridiplantae > Streptophyta > Magnoliopsida > Caryophyllales > Amaranthaceae > Amaranthus > Amaranthus tricolor. The sequence continues at coordinate 17,731,227 of NC_080058.1, forward strand.
GATTTTTCTTGAAGATGATCATACCTCTTCTATAGAACCACAACGAAGACTTAATCCTAATATGAAGGAGGTAGTCAAAAAAGAGGTTCTTAAACTACTTGAAGCAGAAATAATATTCCCCATTTCAGATAGCAAGTGGGTGAGTCCTGTTCAAGTAGTTCCCAAAAAAGGAGGTATGACCGTTGTCAAGAATGACAAAGGAGAATTGATTTCCACTAGAACTGTCACAGGGTGGCGAATGTGTATTGACTATCGCAAGCTGAATAAAGCCACCTGAAAAGACCATTTCCCTCTCCCTTTCATTTATCAGATGTTAGAAAGAATGGCTAAGCATTCCTTTTTCTATTACTTAGATGGATATTCAGGTTTCTTTCAAATTCCCATCCATCCAAGTGATCACGAAAAGACGACATTCACTTGTCCTTATGGCACCTTTGCGTATCGCAGAATGCCATTTGGTCTTTGTAATGCGCCCGCCACATTCCAACGTTGCATGATGGCAATTTTCTCAGATTTCATTGAAAATATCATGGAAGTGTTTATGGATGATTTCTCGGTTTACGGAACATCTTTTGATTTATGTTTGCGAAATTTGGAAAAGGTGTTAAGTAGATGTGAGGAAGTCCATCTGATATTGAACTGGGAAAAATGTCATTTTATGGTCCAACAAGGAATTGTTTTTGGTCATGTTATTTCCAATAGGGGTATTGAGGTCGATAAAGTAAAAATTGATGTGATTGAGCGATTACCACCCCCCACTTCTGTTAAAGGGGTTCGTAGCTTCCTTGGGCATGCGAGTTTTTACCGCCGCTTCATAAATAATTTTTCTCAAATCGGTCGTCCATTGACTGAGCTCTTGGCCAAAGATACCCCCTTTGTGTTTTCTGATGCTTGTGTTGAAGCTTTTAACAGGTTAAAACAAGTTTTGATTTCTGCACCAATCATCCAACCACCGGATTGGAACCTGCCGTTCGAGATAATGTGTGATGCAAGTGATTTTGCAGTTGGGGCAGTGTTAGGCTAAAGGAAAGATGTAAAACTCCATGCCATCTATTATGCAAGTAAGACACTTGATGCCGCTCACCTCAATTATGCTACCACTGAAAAAGAGTTGTTGGCGGTGGTGTTTACAGTGGAGAAATTTCGATCCTACCTTCTTGGGTCGAAAGTGATTGTGCATACGGACCATACAGCATTGAGGTATTTGATGACTAAGAAAGATGCCAAACCTCGACTGATTCGTTGGGTACTACTACTTCAAGAGTTCGATTTGGAAGTTAAGGATAAAAAGGGGGCCGAAAACGTAGTAGCTGATCATTTGTCTCGCCTTCTTCTTAACAATGTTGATGACGGTCCTGCGATAGATGACTCATTTCCTGATGATCATCTCTTTGCCATCTCACTTGGCAAAGCACCGTGGTACGCCGACATAGCCAACTTTTTGGCTAATCAAATTCTACCTCATGATCTCACTTACCAGCAAAAGAAGAAATTCCTCCATGAAGCAAGGAAGCATTATTGGGATGACCCTAATCTGTATAAACTTTGTGCTGATACGGTCATTAGGAGGTGTATTCCGGAAGATGAGGTAGCATCGGTGATTGCTCATTGTCATGATATACCCACAGGAGGCCATGCCGGTGCCACTAAGTCTGCTGCAAAAATCCTTCACTGTGGTTTCTATTGCCCTACATTGTTCAAAGATGTTCATGAGTATGTACAATCGTGATATCGTTGTCAACGTACTGGAAACCTTACTAGGCAGTCTGAAATGCCTATGAATAACATTCTTGATGTGGAGTTGTTTGATGTTTGGGGTGTCGATTTTATGGGACCGTTTCCTTCTTCTTATGGGAACAAGTACATCTTGGTCGCCGTAGAATATGTTTCCAAGTGGGTGGAAGCCATTGCCACCCCCACTAATGATGCAAGAGTAATAGATCGATTCTTCAAGAGAGTTATTTTCCCTCGTTTTGGGATACCCCGTGTGTTGATTGGCGATGAAGGGTCACATTTTATTGAAGAGAAGTTCGAGTTTATGTTGAAAAAGTATGGTGTGCATCATCGTGTAGGTTTGTCATATCACCCCCAAACTAGTGGGCAAGTAGAGATCTCTAACCGTGAAATCATGTCCATCCTAGAGAAAACGGTTGCAAGATCAAGGAAAGATTGGGCTAACAAGTTAGATGATGCTTTATGGGCGTACTAGACTTTTTTCAAGACTCCCATTGGTACCACTCCCTATAGATTGGTGTACGGAAAAGCTTGCCATCTCCCCGTTGAATTTGAGCATCGCGCTTATTGGGCTATCAAGGCCCTCAACTTTGATTTGCATGCTTCGGAAGAGAATAGAATGTTACAACTTGCAGAGTTAGATGAGCTTCGCCTTAATGCGTACGAAAGTTCTAAGTTATACAAGGAGAGAACCAAGAGGTGGCATGACAAGCACATCAAAAGGCGTGAATTCAAGGAAGGAGAATTAGTCATATTGTTCAACTCCCGTCTCAAGCTATTTCCGGGAAAACTCAAATCCAGGTGGTCTGGACCATTCCACGTCACCAAGGTCTTCCCCTATGGTTCTGTAGAAGTTTCGATCGAGGGGAGCGGTACATTCAAGGTGAATGGGCAAAGGTTGAAACATTACCGAGCTGGAATACCCGTTCAAGGGAATAATGATTTATAACCTTTCCCTTCCTTCTTCCTACTGAGTTGTTGAAGGAAGTCTAGCTATAGACTATAAATAAAGCGCTTCTTGGGAGGCAACCCAAGTTTATGATTTGCAGATGTTGAAATGACATAGATTGATACCCGATCTGGTTTACATAAACTAGGTCGGGTCCGAAAGGATAATAATAATAATAATAATAATAATAATAATAATAATAACTTTGAACTTTGAACTTTCGTACGCATCAAGGCGAAGCTTATCTAACTCTGCAAGTTGTAACATTCTATTCTCTCCCAAAGCATGCAAATCAAAGTTGAGGGCCTTGATAGCCCAATAAGCGCGATGCTCAAGTTCAACGAGGAGAAGGCAAGCTTTTCCGTACACCAATCTATAGGGAGTGGTACCAATGGGAGTCTTGAAAACAGTCCAGTACGCCCATAAAGCATTATCTAACTTGTTAGCCCAATCTTTCCTTGATCTTGCAACCGTTTTCTCTAGGATGGACTTGATTTCACGGTTAGAGATCTCTACTTGCCCACTAGTTTGGGGGTGATATGAGAAACCTACATGATGATGCACACCATACTTTTTCAACATAGACTCGAACTTCTCTTCAATAAAATGTGACCCTCCATCGCCAATCAACACACGGGGTATCCCAAAACGAGAGAAAATAACTCTTTTGAAGAACCGAGCTACTACTCTTGCATCATTAGTGGGGGTGGCAATGGCTTCCACCCACTTGGAAACATAGTCTACGGCGACCAAGATGTACTTGTTCCCATAAGAAGAAGGAAACGGTCCCATAAAATCGACACCCCAAACATCAAACAACTCCACTTCAAGAATGTTATTCATAGGCATTTCAGACCGCCTAGTGAGGTTTCCAGTACGTTGACAACGATCTCACGATTGTACATACTCATGAACATCTTTGAACAATGTAAACCACAGTGAAGGATTTTTACAGCATTGGCACCGGCATGGCCTCCTGTGGGTAAATCATGACAATGAGCAATTACCGATGCTACCTCATCTTCCGGAATACACCTCCTAATGACCGTATCAGCACAAAGTTTATATAGATTATGGTCATCCCAATAATGCTTCCTTGCTTCATGGAGGAATTTCTTCTTTTTCTGATAAGTGAGATCATGAGGTAGAATTTGATTAGCCAAAAAGTTGGCTATGTCGGCATACCACGGTGCTTTGCCAAGTGAGATGGCAAAGAGATGATCATCAGGAAATGAGTCATCTATTGCAGGACCGTCATAAACATTGTTAAGAAGAAGGCGAGACAAATGATGAGCTACTACGTTTTCGGCCCCCTTTTTATCCTTAACTTCCAAATCGAACTCTTGAAGTTGTAGTACCCAACGAATCAGTCGAGGTTTGGCATCTTTGTTAGTCATCAAATACCTTAATGCTGCATGGTCCGTATGCACAATCACTTTCGACCCAGGAAGGTAAGATCGAAATTTTTCCACCGCAATGCGGGCATCCTCTTCCATGTCCATGATGACGAAATCGCAGAGTACGAAGTAATTACCAACTTGGACGGGGAAATCCTCAAGAATAGCAACTGGGTATCTCACAGATCGATCGGCTAATTGTATGGACATCCGAGTGGCTTTCATCTCGCCATTGATCTTTTTGCATAATGTCAAAGGCATCACACTACACTAGCCCCTAAATCAGCAAGGGCTACGGCAGACACATCTTTCCCCAACTTCAATGGGATAGTAAAACTATCAGGATCAGCTTGTTTCTTAAGAACCTTGCATCCCAAAATAGTGCTACATTGCCCATTCAAAGTTTCCACCACACTCTTCTCTAGCTTGCGTTTGTTGGAAATGATGTCCTTGAGAAATTTAGCATAAGAGGGCATTTCCTTAATGGCTTCTAAGAAGGGGATGTTGATCTGTAGCTTGCTCAAAACTTGAAGAAATTTTCCAAATTTATGCTGAAGCTTCGCCTGTGCCAATCTAGAAGGAAATGACACTGGTGGTGTGTAAGTTCGACCGGCAATTGTGGGCTTGTATGAATTGACAGGCTTATCCTTCTTTTCTTCAGAAACATCATCATGAGTTCCTGAATCTGGAACAACAATAGGTGATGTCTTTACCTTAGAGGCTGGATCATGAGGTGTCCTACCGCTCCTCGTCGTTACTGCATTGAGTTGATGATGGGGAGATGTGGTTGGGTTCTTTTCTGTGTTTCCCGGAAGTTGCCCCTTTTGCATGGACAAGTTACTCAATTGCTGTGTCATGCACTTCTCGATGAACAGATTAATGTGGTCGGTTGGACTCTCATTCTCAATACCATGAAATTGGTCCTGAGCGATCCAGTTGAAGAATGCTGACCGGATCTCATACTGGTTCCCGGAAATCTCTGGCCTCACAATGCTAGTAATGAGAATGCTAGCATCGGGAGTGATGTAATCCAGGAGGAGTTTCTCTGGTGTTTCTGCGATGGTTAAATCTTCCCTTCTCTTGTTTCTTCGCCTTCTTTCCCTAGAGTTGAGTCTTCTTGCTGTTGCTTCGATTTCAGGGTCAAAAGGTACTAGTTCGTGTTCCTGTCTTCTGGTTTGCATGCAAAAAAAGAAACTAAAAGCAAAGGGTTAAATAGATAGGGGAGGGGGGACATAACCGAAGCAAAATCAGAGAAAAAGAATCAATTTAAAGTTAGAAAATAAACACTAAACTAATCTGTTGTTCCCCGGCAACGGCGCCAAAATTTGATAGGTCGTTTATGTACTACCAAACAATTCCTAATATGCAACTAGTATAGCAGCAGTTAGGGTCGAATCCACAGGGAACAACGTAGTAAATGATTATTTTCCGGCTACCAATTGATCCTAAGTAACACAATTTTAGAGAATATATGTCTAAACTAACTAAATGACTAGAGTACAAACAATTAAATTAGAAAGGTAAATCAATGATACTAAAAAATCTAGGGATAAACTTCCCCACTAGCATGATATGATGACAATGAGATCCTACTACCCCTACAACAATCATAACCAAGTTCAATGGGAAGAATACATCATTAAAGATACTAATAACTTCTTTCAAAGACTATTAGCTTCACTACCATACAATCAAACCTATTTTCATGGAATCAAGTATAGCAATGACATTGAACATAGTATTCTATAATATCCAACAATCAAATCAATCTATTTTCATGAAGATTATCAAGCCCTTGATTTAAAAGGCAATTCATTCAACTCTAACTTTCATTAACGATTGAATGAATTGTTAACCACAATTTCCAAAATTTCTCTTGAAAAAACATGAGTTAACTAGCATAAGAAACCAAGCATGAACAAGGATTATGCATAACAAAAAGGGATTGGGATTCAATAATTCATCATCAACATCATGACTAGGGTTCCATCTAACCCTAGATTAAGAAACTACTCACTCATATCAAATACAACAAAACAAGAACTAATTAAAGAAAACATGATTAAAAGTAATAACAAGGAAGGGATAAAGAAATAATACTTGAAATTAAATACCAAAGGATGAACGAAAGTAGTTGAAAGTTACAAAGTTTTTCTCCCAAAGTGCAGAATTAAAATTATCCCTCTCGAAAAAACCTTCCTTCTTAAACATTCCCTCATAAACAAAATATAAACTGTGCGGAAGACGGTTATTAAAGCAAGATCGGACCGGGTTTAGGCAAGACCGGACCGGGTCCGTATGCTGAGAGTTTCCAGAGAGCAGAATCGCAGGACCCGACCGGGTTTAAGCAAGACCGGACCAGGTCCGTGTGCTGAATACTAATGCAAATAATTATCGACAGATTCGACCTGATTTAGAGTATACCCGACCGGGTCCTGGGCTTGGAGGCTTACATTCCTGTTTCTTGTTTGAAATCGCCCGGGTATGAAAATACCCGCTCGAGCTCATCATCTTGTGCTTACTTTTCTTCATTAGAACGCGGCAAAAGTACAAACGAGACCCAACGGGACTAAAAGCATATCCGAATGGACCCGTGAGCCCACAAAAGTGTCGTAACGAGGTCTCGAACTCTGCCAAATCTCGAAGCACGCATCCTAATGCTCAGAAGTGATCCGCTTCCAATACAAGAGTGGAGTAGAATGGCCTGAAATAATAAAAGACACACGAAAAACTCCAACCAAGCGTAAAACCACATGGAAAATGCGAAATCATACATCAGAATGCCATAAAATACAAGGGAAAGGAGCATAAAAATATAGTATAAAGTACATACATCACTGTTTTTCGAGAACCGTAGCATATAAGGTATTTTTTAGTTTTTTTTTGTTTTAAATTACCTTATATGCTGCGGTTCTTTGAAAACCGCAGCATATAATGTAACTTTTTTTTCCCTCGTATTTTCATGCCATTTAATGCCGCGTTAAGAAAAAACCGCAGTAAATGTCACCACAGCAGATAAGATTTTTTCCACTAGTGAAAAAAGCAGGAATTACTCTAATTGTCTAATATCACTTAGAGTGATTCCTATGCCCTGATTAATGATAAATAAAATATACAACTCTAAACCTTACGTCTATAACCTAATTCAATATCAATGATTTCATTAATTCCTTAACTTCCACAAGTCACATACATCCAAATTACATCTCCATCCATCATCAATTTCATACAAACCCAACAAGAACTCAGTTTAATTCTCTTGAAATTTATGAACTTCTCAATATAAATCAGGAATTAAATTAAATAAATAAGATATTTAAAATACAAAGGCTTGAAATTCATTTTGGTGGGAGTATACCTCAAGTATGTGATCTTGTCATTTTCCATGGCAACTTCTTCACATCATCTTCTTCCCTTCATTCTATTCTCACGAAACAAAAAAAAAATCTAAATTCAAATAAATTATACTAGATTAAAATTTTCATTTTAATGGGTATACCTTATTAATGGAGAAGAAGACCAACAATTGTGTGTTGGTCAAGTAAAGAAGTCACCCACAAACAAGTGGCTGACCGGCGAGGTGGGGAGATGGGAGGCTTATCTTTCCTGCTCGACTGTGAAGCTGGTTGGTGGGTACTGATTCGGTGGCCGATGACGAGGTGGCGCGACTCTTGATTGTGGTTTATTTGGGGCCGTTTGAGTTTTCTAGGTTCTGGATTCTCATATTTTTTTTTTGAGAGATATGGGTTTTTTTTGTAGAAGGAAGAAGATCAGGGAATATACTGCTTGGTTTTGTTGTTCACGTGAACTTCACTTTAGCATTCCTCTTTTTCTTTCTTTTTTTTTTTTTTGAATCCTTATCTCATCATCTTCATTATTATCATTTACATCCTATACTACTACTACTACTTTTATACAAGGAAAAATTCATAAGTTGAGAATTGACTTTAATATTTAAAGAGTACTACTTTATTTATTTATTTATTTTTCAATTTAAACTTATGTTTATTTCGTACTATATTATCTTTGTTTTATGCATTCTTTTTGGTGATTTAATTTTATAGCTTTATAAATAAATATAATGTGACTTCACCAAAATAATTCAAATCAAATAAGGCTTTATTTAAGATAATGGTCTAAATACTTAGCAAAATCTTTAAAGTGATAAGTAATTTCAAAGGTTAATTTTGTTAATATATTTTTATAATCTCAGTTTAAAACGAAAAAAGGAGCTTAAATTACGCTTGTTACACAATGTTACACAAGCCTTCAAAAATAGTCATGTATATGTTTTCATTAAGATCATTATGGAGAAATATATTATTAACGTCAAGTTGGAATATGTTCCATTTTTTTATGAACATCAAAAGATAGAATACACCTGATAGTGGTCATCTTAACCACAGGAGAAAATGTTTATGAAAAATCGACCCCGTATTCCTGTTTGTAACTTTTGCAATGAGACAAGCTTCAAAAAGTTCTAATGGTCCTTCAGAGTGAAATTTAATTTTGTATACCCATTTACATCCAATTGGTTTTTCCTGAAAGGAGGGGAATTATGTCCAAAGTATTATTAGATATAAGGGCTTGCAATTCTTTATTCATTGCATTTATCCATAAAAAGACCTTTAAAAACAACTTTGTAGGTTTTAGGTACTTATAATTGAGTAAGAGAAGACAAAAAAGTGTGTTAATAAAATAAATCATCATATGCAAAAAGGTTAGACCGGTGTGTAGTAATATTACAATTAAAATCTTTCAAATAAGAAGAACGATTATATGCTCTATTACTACGTCGTAAAGAAAGATAACCTTGTTCAGATAAAGCATTTGAAGAAGGTAAAGATAAGTCCACAATAGTAGCTAAAGAGCTATTATTTAATTCATAATCAGAGGAGAATTTACATGTGGATGAAACATGTCCACTAGGTTCTTCAATTGATTGGTCAAACATCATTGTGTACAACATCAATTGGTGGAGCAATAACCTGTTGTGATGAGGTTGGCGTGGAAAGAGGGGAGGCTTGCACAATAGCTGGCATGTGGGAAAGAGTGGGATTGTCCAATGTGGTGCCAATGTCGCGTGCAGCAGGAGTATAGGGAAGAACATTATCTGTAACACGGTCTGTAGCTTGCATTGGATAGAAAGTTGTGATGTCCTTTGTACATCTAGTTGGCGTGCCAATTAGAGAAGGAGGGAGAGGGGAGTAGGCTGCAAGTTGACGTGTAGTATTTATCTTGTTTGTGATAGCAACATCTTGGACGGAGGCTTGATTATGCACAAAAGAATTATTTTTTTTTAGTAGGCACAAAAAATTGTTTAAAAGGTGATTTAGAAATATTAACACCATGATGAAAAGCAAAATGATGTACAAGAAAATTAACATCTCGTAACACAATAATTTTATGAGAAACTAAATCAAATAATTTGTATGCATATTGAGCAAAAGGGTAACCCAAAGAAAATAAGGATTAGCCCTTGTTGCATCTTTGTTTTATTAGGTTTTAGAGTAGAAACAAAAGCATGACAACCAAAAGCTTATTTGTATGAATAATTCCATGAATTTTCTCATAAGGAGTAACATTGTTTAAATATTTCAAAGGCATGCGATTGATAAGATATGCAGCGCATTTAATACATTCCCCCAAAAACGTTTAGGAAGATTCGATTGAAATTGTAGTGTCCGAGCGGTTTCTAAAAGGTGTTTGTGTTCGCATTCAACCACATCGTTTTGTTGTGGTGTGTGAGTGCAATTCTTTTGATGTATTATTCCTTTACTCAAAAAGAAACATAAGTGTCCCCTTCTCAAAGATCTTTCGCATTATCACTTCGAACAATTTTAATTTTAGTTTTATATTGTTTTTTAACAAAAGCAAAAAATTATTTAAGAAAAACAACACATTGGTTTCTAGTTGTCATCATATAAATCCAAGTGCTTCTTGTATAGTCATCCACTATAGTTAAAAACATAGAGCAACCATCATGAGTAGTATGAACATTAGGACCCTATACATCAATATGTAACAATTCAAAACATTTAGTAGTTTTAATGCAACTTGTAGGAAAAGAAAGTCATTGTTTCTTAGTACAAGGACATATAGTACACAAAAAAAGAATCTTATAAGGCATTAATATTTAAAGAAGGCATTCAAAGTTGTATTTGAAAAAAGGCAAATGATCATAATGTAGGTGCCATAACTTAGTAGTTTTCTTTAAAGTTTTGCCCATCATAATAGTAGAAATAGTATTCACAACATGGTCTTTTATATCATGAAGAATGCCAACATCAACTTGAACACAATATAAGCCTTGAGATTCTTTGCCCAAAAGAATTGGCTTGCACATTAAATGGCCTTGAGTAAAACAAGTCTGATTAGTGAAAAAAACTTTAATCGAATCTGTTAAACATAACTTGTAAACAGAAATTAGAATAAAACGAAATTGAGGAACATATAACACATCTTCAAGGATGATTGTATCATGCAATTTAAATCGACCCAATTTTGTGACTCTTAATTTAATGCTATTAGGAATAGTGATCTAGTGCTTGGAATGTGATATGTCTTTGATGTTTAAAAACATAATCAAGAGTATTGCACATATGATCTGTAGCCCCACTATCAACTACCCAATAGTTAAAAATTTACAGTTTAAGAAAGAATTACTTGCAAGATTTAGAGAGCTAGCAAGTTCAGCATGGTGAGAAACCAAAGGACCAAAAAATCTTGTCTTTTCTTACCAATTAACATCACAAGTTTGTTAAATTGCTTTTTCGAAAGACCTAAGTCTTGAACTCCAAAATCTGTGTCTCTACTACTAGTAGCTGCTATCTTTTTGTTCTTTTTCAGATTAAGATACCCATGTAATTTAAAGCATTTATCTATGGTGTAACCCGGCACTTTACAATCATCACAAAATCTTTTTGAGTATTTTCTTGCTTATTATAAGAATTTCTTGACCCATGAACGTCATTAATGGTAAAATAGCGTTTGAAAGAAACAAAAGCAGATGGTTCATTGGAATTAAAAATAGGTTTACTAAGGTCTAAATGGGTTTAGATATATCACAAGAATTGCAACATATACATTCAATACGCATTGGAAGCACTAGATAAAGATGGCAACATTAAAATGCAAGATCTAACATGGATAAATCTTTCATCAAGTTTCATCAAAAAAGGTAACAACTTTTGATCGGCAAGAAGTTTTAAGTATTGTTTAGATATATCACAAGAATTGCAACATATGCATATTGGTAAAGAGTTAAATACTATCCATGTCATCCCAAATATCTTTAACTTTTGTGAAATATGTAACAGAGATACCATAGTTTCATGTTATTTACCATCCTAGGCTGTGATCTTAGGTTTAGTACAAGGTTTAGGTAAGGAGCCATCCACAAAACCCATCTTATTCTTGGCAAGAAGAATAATCTTTATGGCCCTTTTTCATTTCTCAAAATTGGACCCATCAAAAAAATTAGTAACTAACCTATTGTTGGCTTGATTTGACGGGTACAAATAATAAACACTTGTAGGGTTATGGGTTGGTCTGAAAGGGATGAACAACCATTTTCATTTGTTTTACTCATTTTCCGGAACAAAGAAAGAATGAAGATTTAACCTACACTAATACTATGAAAATAATTGAAAAGTAATATATGTTGAACAAGCACAACTTAGAAATGAAAATGAAAGAATGTATTCTAAAATCTCTGGAAGAATCCTCACTATACAAAAGTTATTGCATTTCATTATAAGAGGGTAAGAGAAGTCTTATATGAAGGGAAGTAAAACAGAATGTAAAATCTTGGATATGACGTGACAAGAAGAGCTGAATAAAATGAATCACGTGATTCTTTCAATATGATACAAGCTTTATCCCTTGGCTTATAGATGAGTGTTAAATTGATTAGAGGATATGGATTCTACCCTATAACTGATGAAACTTTATCAAAATCTTTAGACAAGCTGTATAGGACCCACCCTAAGTAAGAAGATAGGGACATGACGATATTATCGAGAGTCTAGTATCTATTAGAGGATATGAAGACTCAACTTTCTTAAATGATGATAATTCAAAACACATATTAATTAAACAAACAAAATTACGTAATTATATTTAGTTGTTCAAATCGGTCCGAAATCATATTGAATATAAAGTGAATAGTTGTTATATTTTAAGTTCCAATATTGAAATATGTTTAAATGACTTAAGTTTATCTTAAGGTTAAATGTATAAGTCTTGAAATAAGTTTAAAGGTCTTTAAGATAATTGTGTTTACAATAAGGTTATTTTCGTAATTATATTTAAAATATTTTAATAGGTCAAGGTTTATTAAAATTATCTTTGAAATATTTTAATAAGTCAAAATATATTGAAATTAAGTGTGAATATATTATTACACGTTTTATTTTAAACGTTTGGATATATTTTGAATTTGAATTTAAAATGTGTGTTTAAAATATCTAGTTGATAAAATGTTTAAGTACAAGCTACACACGTTTTGTTATTTATAGTACACGATTAATATTTGATTTTAAATAAGTTGTTAAGTTAATTAAAGAGTTTCCTATAAATAAGATGATATTTTAAATTGTTGCTAAAAATAGGAAATGATGATTTAAATTAATGCTCAAAATATGAATTAATTTGAATAAGTATTTACACGTTATTTTATCTAGTTTTTGCTAAGTTTTAAATATCTTGTATGAGTTCTAATGTGGCAACACATAATTGGTTATCAAGAACAAATTACAGCACACAATGACGAAAATATATGAGTTGTTAGTGTAACGTCAGTTTGAGGTAAAGCTCTTGAAGACTGGCACAGAATATCCAGATCAACGAAATTGTCAGATAAAGCTTTGCTATTCAAGGATATGTTGAGGCGTGACATATATAAATACAAGGCTTCATTCAAGAATTAAGGATGCAAATCTTCTTACAATTTTCTCTCTTGACTGAAGTTCTAATATTCTCTAAGTATTTAAAAGAGTTGCAATTCTTAGTTCGTCTAGCTCTTACAATTTGTAAAAGGCTTAAGTGTTAAAAAGAGTTAGATTATTTCATAGTTTAATACGCGTAACTTAAAATACTTTTCAAAGTGTTCAACTTGTAATTTCTATTGTGAGATTTGGGATTTGCTTTTATTAAGGGACTTGTAAGACGGTTCTTCAAGGGGAAGAACGTGGTGAGAGAAGATAGAGAGATTTTCTTGTTTGTCTTAAAGTCGATTAATAAAAAGCGTTGAAATCCTAAGGGTTAAAAGAGAACCCATAGGCGGGGAGTAGGTTGTTTAGAACCGAACCTCGTTAACATATCCTGTGTTATTGTTTAAGTTTATTTTCCGCACATACGTTATAGTTTTATTACTCGACCTAAAATTGTCCCAGAAAACAATTTTTGAAAGGTCACTCAATCTCTTGAGACAACCTTCTAAACAAAAAAATTTTAAACGGCCATACTCTCTATTCACCACCCCCCCCCCCCCCCCCCCCCCCCCTCAAGAGAGTATTCAACCTGCTATCAACTTTCAATTGGTATCAAAGCTGAGTTTCACATATAAAGACTAATATTTTGTGATGGATCTGATAGGAGAAAGGTTTTTTGCTTAAGGACGTTCGTGCTCTAGGCCTCCTTTGTTTTGTGGAATAAATTTCTCTCATTGGAAAACTTTGATGAAGATGTTCGTGATTGATCAAGATATGAAACTTTGGGACATCATAACTAAAGGACCTAAGATACCCATGAAAAAGGATGCTTAAGGAAATGATGTGTTAAAAACTGAATCTAAATATTCACAAAGTGATTTGGAATCCGTTTCCAAGAACTATAGGGCAATTAATCAATTATGTTGTGCTTTGAATGGTACCGAGTTCAATAGAATTTCTTCATATACAAGTGCTAAGGAAATATGCAATAAGTTAGTTGTGACTTATGAAGGATCAAGTCAAGTGAAGGAGACTAAGATCAACATCCTCATGCATCAATACAAAATGTTCAAGATGAAAAAGGATGACAATATTAATGAAATGTTTACTCGTTTTACATTAATTACTAACAGTTTGAATTCTCTTGGTAAACCTTTTACTAATGCAGAAAAAGTCCAGAAGGTCTTGAGGTGTCTTCCAAGATCCAAATGGGGTCCAAAAGTCACCGCCATTGAAGAAGCTCAAGACTTGAGAATCCTATCACTTGACGATCTACTTGGAAAGCTCATAACTCATGAACTTACCCTACATGTTGATGGAGAAAGTGATGTAACACCTTCAATGAAGAATCTTGCACTAAAGGCAAAGAAACATCATGAATCCTCAAGTGATGATGAAAAAAGTGATGATGAGAAAAAGATCCATTTGCCTTGATCGCTAGAGGTCTAGAAGGAATCATAAAGATGCGCAAAAGATTTAAGAAATTTAAATCTAGAAACAAAGGGAAGTCTTCAAACTCTAACTATAATTCTAAAACTAACAAACTTGCTTGCTTTGAGTGTGGATCTACAGAACATCTTGTAAAGGAATGCCCTAAAAAGAAAAGGGAATCTTACAAGAAAAACAAGAACAAACAAGCAATGGTTGCTACATGGAATGATTCCGAAGGATCAACTGAACCTGAAAGTGAAGATGGTCAAGCTTACTTATGTCTTATAGCTAATGATGATAAAGATGATGATCTAGAACAAAATCATAAAGAGGTACTTGACTTTCTTAACTCTTTCTCTAAAGACGAATTAGTTAAAGCTCTCTTTGACATGTTTCAAATTGAAAAGATCTTAAAAGATGAGAAAAACATTCTAGAAAATAGAATTCGTCACTATGCCGAAGGTTGTGAAGACCTTATAAAGAAAAATGAATTGCTAAAGGCTGATACGGTAAACTTTGAAGAGACTGTCAAAGTCTTGAAGGAACATAATCTCAGCCAAAGGAAAAAGTTCATTGATCTTAAGAATGAAAACAATGATCTTGAATCCAAGCTTAAGACTCTGAGACACGAGTCTGAGAAAAATCTACAAGCATTAACAAAATTAAATAACTCCGAATCTAAATTTACAAAAATGCTTACACGCCAAAAGGATCTAATGATAAACGTGGTATAGGTTATAATAATGTCACACATAACTACAAGAGTAAAACCACATTTTTTAAGAGTGCATACAAACAAAGGCGCACACCTACTTGCTCATTTTGTTGCAAAGAAGGACATATTAGGTTTGCATGTCCGTACAGACGTAAGGACAATTATATTATTAAGAATTCCTTTCCTCTTGAATTACGTGGGCAGATAAAGCAAATATGGGTTCCCAAAGGGACAAGACCACCTAACATCGTCTACCCCGAATATGGTCCCAAATTTGTCACTTGGATAGCCAAGTAAAGTTGAGAAAGGTTATTTTTTGTTTTGTAGGAAAAGCAAAAGTGGATCTTAGATAGTGGATGCTCGAGACATATGAGTGGTAAAGTTTCTTTATTTTCTAAAATTAAAGAAAGATTCAATGGCTCGATCACCGTAGGAGACAAAGGTAAATGCAAAATTTTAGGTGTTAGCAAAGTTGGTAAGAACCCATCTAAAACTATTGATAATGTCTATTTAGTTGAAGGTCTAAATTTTAATTTGCTAAGTGTGTCTCAATTATGTGATAAAGGTAATCAAGTAATCTTTGATAAAGAAACATGTGTTGTTAAAAACCCTAACACCGGAGATACATTTATTACCTCCCTTAGACATGATAATGTTTATACTTTGAATACTAACGAAATTGCAGCTCAAAATCTCAAGTGTTTGAAGGCTATGACTATGGCATAGACGTCTTGGTCACATCAATACTCATACCATGCATGAGTTGGTAAGTAAAGAACTATTTAAGGGCCTTCCAGCTCTTGACTACAAACATAGTCCTACATGTGACGCATGCATTAGAGGAAAACAAGTAAGAAGTTTATTTAAACTGAAGAAAATGGTAAGTACTTCAAGACCATGTGAACTTTTACGTGTTGATCTATGTGGTCCAATGCATGTACGGAGCATACAAGGTAAATCTTACATCTTAGTTACAGTTGATGATTATTCTAGATTTATATGGGTTGACTTTTTGAAGGATAAAAGTGAACCTAGAAACCATTCTCAAGACGTTGTAAAGAAATGCAAACTCAGCTGAATCTTCCAACAGTCTCGATTAGAAGTGATCATGGGAGAGAGTTTGATCAACTAGGCTTTGATTCCTTATGTGAAAAAGATGGTATAATCCATAACTTTTCAACTTCTAGGACACCCTAACAAAATGGCATGGTTAAGGGACAGTGCTTATAGAGAATGGATTAGCCAAACATTATTGGCCGAGGCTGTTAACATAGCAAATTATGTCTTAAATAGATGCCTTATTAGACCTATACTTAAGAAAACCCCATATGAGTTATTCAAAGGAAGAAAACCAAACATAGCCTACCTTAGACCATTTGGTTGAAAATGTTTTTATCCATAATAATGGTAAGGATAGTATAGGTAAAATTTGATGCTAGAAGTGATGAAGGTATATTTCTTGGATACTCATTAAATAGTAAAGCTTATAGAATTCTAAACAAGCGAACAAGTATGGTTTAGGAAAGTATACATGTAGTATTTGATGAATCCGACAATAGAATATTAAGTGAAGGATTTAAAGAGTTAAACCTTAATAAACATTTTGATGATATAAGTGATGACGAATTGGATGCTAGTGATATTAGTGAAGTTAAAAGGAAAAACATGCAGGATACCATACAAAGTCTTAATGAGGTTGAAGAAAAATAAGTTGTAAACATTGAAGACTCACAGCCTGATCTTGAGACCCAATCTCAAGACCTGGAAACAGCTTCTGAACGTACTGTTTTAGATACTCCAATTAGAAACTCCTCAGATGAAGTAGGAACAAGTTCTTTGAATGATTACACACCATCCATATTACGAAGAAAACTTAGAATGTCATCTCGACATATAAGTGATCTAAACAAAGGTACTCAAACTCGATCTTCTCTTAAAAATTTATGTGCATTCTCTACTTTTATTTCTCTTGTAGAACCAAAGGATGTTAAAGAAGCAATACAAGAACCAGAGTGGATCATTGCTATGCAAAATGAATTAAATGAATTCGAAAGAAACAAAGTTTGGAATCTAGTTGAAAGGCCACCAGATTGCACAATTATTGGAACTAGATGGGTCTTTCGCAATAAGCTCAATAAAGATGGAGACATTATAAGGAATAATTCAAGGCTAGTAGCTCAAGGTTATAATCAAGAAGAAGAAATAGATTATGACGAGACTTTTGCTCCATTTGAGAGGTTAGAATCTATCCGTATTATGCTTGCTTTTGCTTCATACTTGAATATAAAACTATATCAAATGGATGTTAAATGTGCTTTCTTAAATGGCTAATTAAAAGAGGAAATATATCTTAAACAACCACCTAGCTTTGAAAATTCCAATCTACCTAATCATGTGTTTAAACTAAACAAAGCACTATGTGGCTTGAAACAAGCTCCAAGGGCTTGGCATGAAAAATTTAGCTCACATTTACTTGAATTTAATTTTCAACGAGGTAAAATTGATTAAACGCTTTTCATTAAAACTAAAGGAAAAGATATTCTTGTTGTTCAAGTATATGTTGATGATATATTGTTTGGAGCTACTAATGATTCTTTGTGCAAGGAATTTTCTAAGATTATGTGCAAGCCATTTGAAATGAGCATGAAGGGAGACTTAACAGTTTTTCTTGGACTACAAATAAAGCAAAAGAAAGATGACATATTTATTTGTCAAAGTAAATATGTTAGAGATTTACTAAAGAAGTACAATATGGATCAATGCAAAGTTGCTAATACGCCTATGAGTAAAAGTCTTAGTCTAGACCAAGATAAAAATGGTAAGAGTGTTGATCAAAAGACTTATAGAGGTATGATTGATTCTTTATTGTATTTAACTGCTAGTCGTCCTGATATTATGTTTAGTGTTTGCTTATATGCTCGTTTTCAAGCTAACCCAAAAGAATCTCACTTAACAGCAGTTAAGAGAATCTTTAGATATTTTCATGGGACTAAAGACTTCGGTCTATGGTACCCTAGTTGTGGAAATTTTAGTTTTATTGGTTTTTCAGATGCTGATTATGCTGGTTATAAAGTGGATAGAAAGAGCACTTCAGGATCGTGTCAATTCTTGGGAAATTCATTGATTTCATGAATTCTAAAAAGCAAAATTTAGTTGTTTTATCTACGGCTGAAGCTGAATACATAGTTACTGGTGCATGTTGTTCTCAAATCTTATGGATTGCACAACAGCTTCGAGATCTTGGAGTTGATCTCAAAGGTATTCCAATAATATGTGATAATACAAGTGCAATTTTCATTACTAAAAATCCAGTGCAACATTCACGCACAAAACACATTGAGGTTCGTCACCATTTCATACGTGATCATGTTGAAAAAGGTCATATTACTCTATCCTTTATCTCTACAGAAAATCAACTAGCTGATATATTTACAAAACCTTTAAGTACTGATCGTTTTGCATATATTTGTATGAAACTTGGGATGTTAAATGATGTTTCATGGACTAAGGGGGGAGTAAGGGTTCAATAGTTAAGGTAAAATGTTACTAAATACTAAGTATGTATTTAGGGGGAGTATTTCATTTTAGTTACATGATCTAAATTGCATATATATGTGTTTATACATGTTTTTGAGAATTGAAAATTAAATTTCAATTTCTTAAAAATTATTTGTTTTATATACACAAAAATGGGATTTATATTTAAATACCTTTAATCAATAAAGGATATTTAATTATCTTAAAATAAAATTTTTTGTTTGATACATTTTTGGACATCAACCATGCAATAAGTCCTTGTTCATGAATTTGGTTCTAATCAAATTAGTCTCCAAGTGAATTCATGATTACATGTCTAAATCACACACCCCTTCACATCACTCTTCCAACCGGTAAAGCTACACACATCAATTGTGCCTTTTCCCTATATTGTCAAATCACTATTAAATGAAGCACAAATGCATTGTACTAAATTTCCCTTTTATAGTGAATGAAACATCTTCCTCGTTCACTCTCCTCTACTGTTTTCCTTTTACTCTCACACATCTCTTTCACTCTTTCCTTTTCAAGCTCTCATAACAATCATCAATGGCCCCCAAAAGAAAACTTAACCGGTCCTCCATAAAATTTGAAAAAGGGGAAACATCAAGATCAGCAATGCAAGAAACTCCTACCCCATCAATTCCCTCGCCTCTTACATCTTTAGAAGTACCTAGACACTGGTTTGAAAATCATACAGCGTTTGGTCGATGGATTGATACGTTTAAACATTGTAACACCCCGATATTTTCTTTCCGATATATTAAATGATTTGCTAGTAATATTATTATTATTATTATTATTATTATTCTTTTTAGAAGAATATATTTCTTTTTATTATTTATTTTGTTAGTAAGTTAGATCATGAGACTTCAACTTTTAAGGCAATTAAAACCATTTTAAGTCCAAACCTTTTTCCTAATCTATCTTTAATTTCAAAAAAAAAATAAAAGTGGGAATTGGAATGGATTTGGCCGGCCATATGGAGTAAGGATGGGGGATTTGTAACTTCCTAAGAATATTGAAAGATTGAGAGTAATTGCCTTCCATAATTATTGCTTTAATTTCCTTAATTTCTTTATTTCCTTAATCTACTAATTTCCTTACATCTTTTCATTTCAAACCATTTGCAAGTAAGAAAACACTCCCAAAACCCTCTAATCCTCACGCCTAGTCCTCCATTGGTTCATCAATTTTGGTGTTTTGTTCTTGAGCAATTGTGAGTAATTCTTAATCTAGTTTGTTGATTCAATTAGGAACGGGAACAGCAACAAGAGGGGGGGTGAATTGTTGTTGTTGCAAGTTTAAGCGATTGTCCCTGTTTTTTTTGCGGAATTATTCAAAATAAATAAAGCTTAAACTAAGAGCAAAATAATAAGAGAGACACACGATTTTACGTGGAAACCTTTTGGGCCTAAACAAAAGGAAAAACCACGACCACTTGGGATTTCTAACAACTTCACTATGTTTAAGGCAATTAGTTACAATTACAATAAACACCTTACTTCTCTCGAAGCGAAACAACTAGGCCAACTCTTCACTCTCTAATTGCTTTACTCAAAGCAACAAACTTAGCTTTACAATAAGCTAATCCTCTCTAGCTTCACTAAAAGCTATCTAACTTCCCCCTTAGACTCACTCGAGTCTAATTACATAAACTCTCAAAATCCCTTACAAAAATGATAGAAATTCTCTAAAATAAATCAAAGAGTTGCACAAGTAAATATTATGAATTAATTGGCAATTTAAAAACACAAAATATTACTTGTAGAATTTCAAAATCAAACGCAAAAATTATTTTTCTCTCAAAGCATGCGTTTTTTTTCTTTTTGAAAAACCGAGCTAGTTAGCTTATTTATAATAAAATAAATTTCTAAAAATAGAAAAATATTCCAACCCATTATCCTTAGTCATGGATCAATGAATGATGCTGAATGAATCACAAAACGGTTAATACTTCAGCCTTTGAATAAATCAAACAAACGGTTAAGGCAATCAGTAATCGCTATACCCTAATAACCACTGTTCCTTAATAACCGCTGTTCCCTAAAGTAGCAGTTTCTTCAGTAGTAATTCCTGTTCCCCAAATTAATGGCTGGAACTTCATGCTATATTTAGAAAACGGTTTTGGTAAAACGGTTATCTTTTGACTAATTCTAAAAACGGTTATCTTTTGACTAATTCTTAGAAAATGGTTATTTTTACTATTTTTAGGAAAAGATTATTTTTATTATATTTCAGAAAATCCAAAAATAATTAAGACCTAACTGCTGTTCCTACTTTTTAGTAGATCCAAGTTTATCTCCTAAAAGTAAGGAATTAATCTTGAAACCCACACGTGAGGAATTTTAGAAATTCTTTTTGCCAATTAACTTTAATAAACTAATGCAACCAATTAATTTAAAATACATTAACTAAAAAAAGATAGAATTTATTAGCTAACGTAAATTGACTTCAGTTTGGGAACACTGCGCTGTCTCCAAATTCCAACTTGCTAGAACATCAAACCTGGGAACAGTAGACTTCCTGTCTCCATTTTACATCCCACGTGATATACTCTTCTAACATCTCTTGAAACCTTTTGACATGTATATTCCCATGAACTAAGCCATAGGTACTATCAACGATCACAATTAATCGGATATCGACCTGCACAAAATCTCTAAACACATATTTGCTAAAGTGTAGTCATCATCAAAACTCAAGAGGTCCAACATAGTTTTTATTTTTAAGTTTTAATTTAAATTTCTATGATTTTTATGTGTGTTATTTTATGGTTTATGATTTGTTCATGATTTAAAATTCATGTGTGAAAGTATGATGTATTTTTCTATCTAAATTAATGTATGGTTTTTTAGGGTTTTAGATATGTTACATGTGTGTGAAGAATTTGTTTGATGGATGATTGAATATATATAAATATATATATATATATATATATATATATATATATATATATATATATATATATATATATATATATATATATATATATATATATATATATATATATATATATATATATATATATATATATATATATATATATAGAAAAAATGTATGTGGTGTTAGAAATTTATTTATTTCTGATTAATAGAAGGAATTTATAATGTTGGTAAAAAGAAAATATACATGTATATATGTGATGTGTATGTGTGAAAAAAAAAAAATAAATAATAATTCATTAAAATTTATTTTCTTTTTGTAGATGATTATGAAAATTATGTAAATTTTGTTGTTTAGATTAATAGGACATAAAGCATTGATATTTATATTTTTGTGATAAAAAAAATGATGGAATGACAAAATCCCGTAGGTTTTGAAAATGGTGAAAAAAAATGTGTTTTTGGAACATTTTTGGCTTTGAAATTAAGTTAAAAATACTTATACTATGTTATAAATTATGAAAATTGGTACCCGGGGGTTTTGACGCCTTCCGGACGCAACGGTGAAGTCGGATTTTCAATTTGACAGCTTTATGTTGAGTTTCTGGACAGATTGTATAGGCTGTCCTGTTTTGTGTATTTACCATGTTATAGTATGTGATGGATGTTCATGATTGTGTGTATTATTCGAGGTATGGATGTGATTGTATATGTGTGTTATGGATAATTTGAGAAAATGTGTATGTGTGCTTATTTCCCGAATACGATTGAACCTTGTAGGAAGTCGATTCGTGACCGGGAATTGATTAAGACGCTTGTGAGTTGGTTATCTTGCTTAAGGTATGTACACGCAGCGTGGTTCGCATTAGTCCGATGTATCATATAATAATGGTATACAAAAGTAAAGTATGGATATATAGTACGAATAATGTTATCTTTCGAATCAATAATTTTTATACATTGTTTTGATAAGCAGAGGTAGTATGACCTCACTAACTTTAAAGTGGACGTAGTATGACGTCAATTGGTGGAAATGAATTACTCGCGGTATATGGGGGCATTATGAGCCACCGCGGGGGTATGCATACTTAACCATAGGCACCGAAGTAAGGCGAGTGCCTATGGTAGAGACTTGCTTAGGGGTTAGCTCCCCCTAATGTATTGTCTCACTTATGGAGTTTGGAGTGTACCGGCAGTATGGCTGGATAGTACAGCAGTATGGCTGACTAATCTTTACATGAAAATAATTATTCATAATAAGCATGATCGAAGCGTACGGTGCTGTGAATTGTCAGCTATTAAATTAAAACTTTCTCTTGTGTTATTATTTTATTTGGTATGCGACGATTGCTGACGTGTACTTTTGGTCTTAACGACCCTGCGATGATGTTGTTTCCTATCTGGGCAATGACTAGCAGTAAGTTAAGTTGCAGGTCTAGGGAGTGAGGATTGACCCTTGAAGAAATAAATCATTAGAATATAGAAGTTTGATAAGAAATAAATCATTAGAATTTCTAGTTAAGTTTGAAGAACATTTGGTTTTTATGAGGCGATTTTCGTTCTCAAGTTATAATACGTAGATTTAACTTTTCGTTCTTATCCGTTGTTAAGAATTTCTTATTATCTAATAGTTCTTAATAACGCTAATAGAACTCGATCCGCACGTTTTCCTTAACTTCAAAACCGTTTTAAACTGCTTCTAACATTCCGGTTTGACTCGGATTATAGTTGCCTCGTTTTTAAAAGGTCATCTTCTCTTTCCGTACGACCCGAGTTATTCCGAGATGTTACAAACATCGTTCCTTATCCTATGTTGATATTCTTGACCATAATTTATTTCTGTTTGAAGATTTTGAGATTATTTCTTCATTCATCCAATCAACTCCTTGTAGGTTGTTGGATCCGGTACTATTTCATATCCTATTCCGGTGAAAAGCTTCTATTGTAATTTGTCTTTCACTATGGTTGATGGTTTTCCGACCTTAAGAAGTTTTGTTAAAGGCCAGGAGATTGTTATCTCTAAAACCCTAATCAATGATCTTCTAAAATTTTCAAATGTTTCGGATGACTCTACACCAAATATTGTGGCACTCCAAAATGCCAAAGATATGTTTATTCTTGATTCCCATTCTGATTTCTCTCCTACCAAACAACTGACTCACAATGCTTTGAATCTCTGTGGAAAATTGTTACATAGTCTTCTTGTCAGAACCGTCTTCTCTCGCAATTCATCTTGTGAACTTGTTATAGATGCCCATCTCATCTTGATGTGGAAAATTGCTTCTCTAAAAAACGTATGCCTCCCTCATTATTTCAACTATACGTTTTTGCAGTTATCCTGTTCGTAATAGTTCACTCCCTTATGCTAATCTCTTGACTTTAATCTTTGATCATTTTAATTTATTCTCTGATTTGGAGGAAGTAGATTATTCTGGTCCTCAATCCCTCTTTAGCAATGTACTCCCTCCTCTAGGAATTTTTTAAATTCATGGTAGTATGAGTTGTATTCGCACTTGTCCTTATCTAAAAAAGAGGATCTTCAAAAGATCCATGGCAAAATGCTTTCTCGTCTTGAACCTCAACTCAAAGAACACACCACACTTTCACGCCTCTAGTCTCTTGACTCTGAGGTCAATGAAAATTAAAATTTTCCATACTTGATTTGCATGATAAAGTGTCTACTTTGACTTTTATGTTGCACACGTTTATGAAAGAATTGAAAGGTATGGTTGTTGAAGATGTGGTTGTGGAAGAAGAAGTTGATGAGGGTGCTGATGCAGAGAAAATGGAGGATGCTATTAAGGAGGAAGTCAAGGAGAAATCAGGAGAAAAAGAGGCTGCTGAAGAAGAGAAGGAAGAAGAGAAGAAGGACAAAAAAAAGGTTGAAGAAGAAAATGCCAAAGTAGTTGATGCCACCCCCATTCAAACAATTCCACCATCCGTTGAAGCTACATCAATTACCACTTCCCCTGGTAAACCCAAACCTTCCAAGAAAAGGAAGACTAGGTCCAGGAAGTGATTTTAAATTTCTATTGGTTGATAAACAATATTTTTATTTTCGGCAAACTATATTTTTTTTTGATTAACAATCCCAACATTTTAACCCTGTTTCTTTTTTATGAAAGTCAAAAAGGGGGAAAAATTGTGTACATTATGCTTAAGCTTATATGCTTTGTTTTCTTTGCTTTGCATGTTGCATATTGTTAATTTTGTTAATTCTTGTTTTCATATTATATGTTTCTGTAAAAAGGGGGAGAAATTTTAAAAAAATTTGAAAAAATTTGATTTGCTTGAGTGATCATATTAATCATCTGCTTGGTTATTTGAATATTTGATTCATTTATGTTCATTCATTAAAAATTCATGTTTATTGCTGTTTGATGGATGATTTTAATGTTTGATGATACATTTATAGTTATTGATATTGTTCTTATTCGTGTTTATGTCGTTTGATTATCATAATACACTTTGATTTTAATATTGATAATTATATCTTTGCATGTATTATGATTGGATATTTGTTTACATGCATGGAAAATGAGAAGCATGAAAATTTATTGGCTTATACTGTTTTGTTTTGAAATTGTTTTCAAAGTCTTGAAAATATAGTTTTGACTTTGATCAAGGGGGAGATTGAAGACTCAACTCTCTTATATGATGATAATTCAAAACACATATTAATTAAACAAATAAATTAAGTAATTATATTTAGTTGTTTAAGTCGGTCCAAAATCATATTGAATATCAAGTGAATAGTTGTTATATTTTAAGTTCGAAATATTAAAATATGATTAAAGGACTTAAGTTTATCTTAAGGTTAAATGTATACGTCTTGAAATAAGTTTAAAGGTCTTTAAGATAATTGTGTTTACAATAAGATTATTTTCGTAATTATATTTAAAATATTTTAATAGGTCCAGGTTTATTAAAATTATCTTTGAAATATTTTAATAGGTCAAGGTTTATTAAAATTATCTTTGAAATATTCTAATAGGTCAAAATATATTGAAATTAAGTGTGAATATATTATTACACGTTTTATTTTAAACGTTTGGATATATTTTGAATTTGAATTTAAAATGTGTGTTTAAAATATCTAGTTGATTAAATGTTAAAGTACAAGCTACACACGTTTTGTTATTTATAATACACGGTTAATATTTGATTTTAAATAAGTTGTTAAGTTAATTAAAGAGTTTCATATAAATAAGATGATATTTTAAATTGATGCTAAAAATAGGAAATAATAATTTAAATTAATGCTCAAAATAGGAATTAATTTGAATAAGTATTTACACGTTATTTTATCTGGTTTTTTGTTGAGTTTTCAATCTCTTGTATGAGTTCTAATGTGGCAGCACAACATTGGTTATTAAAAACAAATTACAGCACACAATGACGAAAATGTATGAGCTGTCAGTGCAACGTCAGTTTGAGGTAAAGCTCAAGATCTTGAAGACTGGCACACAAAATCCAGATCAACGAAATTGACGGATGAAGCTTTCTTGCTCTTCAAGGATATGTTGAGGCGTGACATATATAAATACAAGGCTTCATTCAAGAATTAAGGATGCAAATCTTCTTACAATTTTCTCTCTTGACTGAAGATCTAGTATTCTCTAAGTATTTAAAAGAGTTGTAATTCTTAGTTCATCTAGCTCTTACAATTTGTAAAATGCTTAAGTGTTAAAAAGAGTTAGATTATTTCATAGTTTAATACGCCTAACTTAGAATACTTTTCAAAGTGTTCAACTTGTAATTTATATTGTGAGATTTGGGATTTGCTTTTATTAAGGGACTTGTAAGATGTTTCTTCAAGGGGAAGAACGTGGTGAGAGAAGATAGAGAGATCTTCTTGTTTGTCTTAAAGTCGATTAATAAAAGGCGTTGAAATCCTATGGGTTGAAAGAGAACCCATAGGTGGTGAGTAGGTTGTTTAGAACCGAACCTCGTTAACATATCGTGTGTTATTATTTAAGTTTATTTTTCGCACATACGTTATAGTTTTTTTACTCGACCTAAAACTGTCCCAAAAAACAGTTTTTGAAAGGTCACTCAATCTCTTGAGACAATCTTCTAGACAAAAATTTTAAACGGTCATACCCCCTCTTGAGAGTATTCGACCTCCTATCAACTTTCAGGATATAATGTGATATGTACCCTATGAAAGCTCATGTTTGCAATACCCCCTGATATGGCGGTCCTCTCATTATGCCGGTGAGGATATATAGTGTATGATTCCTCCTTCACTTGTTTTTTCCGAACATTAAGTTTCCTTTCATGATGTAGTGTCTAAATCGATTGATTCTATGGCATAGAAAAATTTATTAATTATGCTTGAAAATACAATATTGGTTTTCTACTCACTCACACTTTCTAGTTCTTTTAATCCTTATTTCGGATTAATGGTACCAAAACTACCCTTAATACACATTTAAGCCCAATCACAACACAATGTCTATGTTCTTAGATCAATGATTGAATTTATACTTACGTAAAATCATTTTGGTTAGAATACTTAAATTAAAGCTTCTCACCATCCTTATAGATATCATCTTCCAGTTTTTTGGAGTTAGGCTAACTTAAAATTGTCTCTTATCTTGGAAGAGGTCAACTAGCGAACCTGAAATTAAAAAACTTGCCTTTCTACACTTTAAGAAGACAACGATGGCCACCACACCAGCTGAGATCCTTATGCTAGCTAACATCTAAGACAAGACGTACACTGTACTTTATTAACTTGGCATTTTTGGGCGCCTTGACAGATGTATTTTTTTCTCCTGGACATCATCACCATTCATTTAATAAGTGATTGCATTTGTTTGATATCTTTTCGGCTTGTTATCATCTAAAAGGGCTTAAGTCTTCACGTACGAATACATATTCAATAGATTTCTATACTAGAGAATTTATTTTTATTAGCATGAGAAATATCTTTCTTAATATTTCACGAACAAAATGTTTGCTACTTTGTTGATGATTTGTCTTTTTTGTTCTTGGAATGTAAGGCGAAAAAATAAACATAGTTGCAACACGTGTCATAGAGATTAATTGCTTTAGTATAAAAGATAGATATTGATGCCAAGCAGCACGATATCACTACAAGAAAAAGCATTTTTAGCAATAAGTTTTATCAACGATTACATTTTTCTTATTGTGAAAAATACAGGTTGTTGCAAAATCTATTATTGTTGCAAAAGAATTGTTGTTATAAATAAAAATTAACTTCCCACCACTTAAAAAAATCACCCGAGTTAAGGCATCATTTTATCAACAAAAAACATAGTTGTTAAACTAAAAAAATAACTCGTACCGTATATGTCGTTGCAAAAAAAATTAAATATATTGTTATAACAAAGTCGTTGCAAAAACTCTTACCCTGATAATATTTGCAACGACTCCCTCAAATTTTTCCTCAAAACTGAAAACCCTATTCTGTCTCAAAACTGAAAATAGTACCCCATTACCTCTCAAAATTGAATACCCATTCTCGCTTCCTAACCCACACAGACCTTTTCAAAACTGCCACCCTTTTGCGCCATTTTGCCGCCATGATTCCACCCCAAACCTTTACGTCCCTCTCAAAGCTTATAATCCTAATCCCACTTCCCTCTCAAAACCAAAAACCCCATTCTTACTTCCCTCTCAAACCCACACTGTCACAATATCCCTTATGTCGTCATGCCACCATGCCTGCCTCACCCACATCCACCACACCACCCAACACCACCACTTTCAATCCCATGTAGCCCTTGATTCCATGTTTGCTGCCGCAATTAACTATAAGAAAAATAATTCCCAATGACACTCATAGTATAGTAATTAAAAACGTAATTTTATTACTATACACACAACTCAATTTACAAGAAGGACAATTTATATTTTAGAGGACACACTCGACACAATTATTTTGGGACACCTACACTTAGACTAGAACTTACACACTCACTAAATAATACTCTCACTTTGTGTTTTCAACTCACTCTTAATCGTGCCTCTTTTCAACACACAACACACTAATTGACACTTTCTATTTATACTAGTGCTAAGTGGGCTAAACTATGTTATTTAGACAATTCTACAAGGTCCTACATACATTTAACTAGAATAGTCCATGAGCTCTAGAATTCTCTACATCAATTTTAGTCATTGACTTTTAGAACTCATATTATACAAATGAACTTTTTAATTTATCTATTAATCTAGAACTTTCTTTATCATGCTCCAAGTTTATATGTAAAAGGCTTTTCTAGATTATCTCTAATACTCCTCCTTATTTGAAAAATCTTGTACAAAAAATTAAAACACCTCCAGCACTTCATTAAATTGGACCTTTTTCTCCAACTTCTTGTTATGCTCCAACTTGTGTTTTCCACTAACACAACCATCAAGATAACAAATATTATTATTTGCCCTCCTTCCTTGCAAGACCAAGGGATCACGATGATAGACCTTACACCACTTTCCGCTACCAACGTACCTTCATCCATTTCTTGGCAACTTACCCAAAGATATCAAATTAGCTTGAACTCTAGGTACATATCTCACATTATGGAAGGTCTTTACATATCCATCATGGAGCCTCATTTTCACATTGTCCACGCCTTCAACTTTTAACTTAAGTCCATCACCGGTTTGAACGTAACAAAAATCACCTTTTGCTCCAACATCTCGAACATTTCTTGGTCCCTACACACATGTATAGCGGCGGCCGAATCCAACACCTATTTCTCTTGACTCACCTCCTTCATATTACATTGAGTCAAGAAAATCTCTTCACTATAAATTTCTTGTTGGCCCACATTAGATGAACCACCCTCTTCATCTAGCTTTACCTTGCCTAACTTCTCTTGCAATTCTTTTAAATTCTTTAAATCTTCCTTCGCCTTTGAGCAATTACGTTGAATATGTCCGTTCTCATGACAATAGTAACATTCCCGATCATTCCACTCTCTTGGTCGGGACTTTGATCTATAATGAGGGTCATTACGTCTCCATTTATTCCTCCCTCTGTCAGACTCCTCTGCAGCTAGTGCTCGCTCATCTTTTCCTCGACCGTCTTCGTTTTCGGACCCTTCTCCATCCATTTTGGATACCATCCTTTCATTTTCCCTCACAATTGTTATTGCTTTGTTCCTCCAGTGTTATCTTCTCTCTACCTACAAGCAATGTCTGCATAACAGGCCTGTAGGACTTTGGTAATGAAGCCAATAACAAGAGGGCCTGCTCCTGGTCCAATATCTTCTCGTCTGCATTTAAAAATTGACATACTAGTTGATTAAATTTATTAATATGGTCTTAGAAGGTCATACCTTTTCTCATTTTTAGCTGGTACAACTCCCATCGCAAACACAATCGATTGGTTAGGGACTTTGACGCGTATATCCCCTGCAACTTCGGCAACAGTGCCCTTGGGTCAGTTTCCGTCAAGAAATTATACTTGATCTCCGGAGCAATCGCCAACCGAATGGTGCTAACTGTCTTCTTCTTCTTTGATGCCCAAGCCGCAACATTCAAATTATCTGGCTTTTTCTCCTCCAAAGCCATGTCTAAATATTGTTGTACCAACCAATCCTCTATCGTACTCTTTCCAAACAATAAAATTGATCTTTCCATCAAATAATAGGATTTCAAATTTTTGCAAGCTTGTAGCTGTGTTCCTTCTCAAATTCCTCTACTCAAAACTTTTTCCCTTCAAGAAAGTCTTCTCAACCTAGCTCTGATACCAAATGGAGGAAAAATAATTCCCAATGACACTCATGGTATAGTAATTAAAAACGTAATTTTATTTTTATACACACAATTCAATTTATAAGAAGGACAATTTATATTTTAGAGTACACACACTCGACACAATTATTTTGGGACACTTACACTTGGACTAAAACTCACACACTCACTTCATAATACTCTCACTTTGTGTTTTCAACTCACTTTTAATTGTGCCTCTCTTCATCACGCAACATACTAATTGACACTTGCTATTTATACTAGTGCTAAGTGGGCTAAACTATGTTATTTAGACTATTTCACAAGCTCCTACATACATTTAATTAAAATAGTCCATAAGCTCTAGCATTCTCTACATCAATTTTACTCATTGTCTTCTAGAACTCATATTACACAAATGAGCTTTTTAATTTATCTATTAATCTAGAACTTTCTTTATCATGCTAAGTTTATATGTGGAATACTTTCCCAGATTATGTCTAATATTAACAATATCCCTTCTTCCGTCACGCCACCATGTCTGCCACCCACATCCACCGCACAACCCAACGCCACCACTTCCAAACCCACGCAGCCCTTGATTCCATGTTTGCTGCCCCAATTAAAAGTTTTGTTTTAGGGTTAAGAAGTTTCTTGTTCTTTGATCGAGTTTACTTTCTCTTTTGATGCTGTTGATTTGATTTTCTGATTTCAGATTACGAATCAATAACCTTTGCAGCAATGGTTTTATGCTTTTCTGATTTGAAATTTGCTTCCTTTTCTCTTCTGTTGCTTTTTCACGCTATTGTTGATTTGCTTTTGTTAATTTGTTGACTTACTTTGATAATTGGTTGATTATATGGATTTTTTGATTAAGGTTTAATCTTGTTTGTTGATAATTTTGATAGTTTGTTGATTAGGGTTTAATTTTTGTTGGTTTGCTTTGACAATTTGTTCGGATTATTTTGTTGATTGTTTGATGTTGGGTAATTGGGTTTTATGATGCAGGATGAGGCAAGAGATTATGAGGAAGCAATGTTTGATGTTGTTTCTTGTTTGATCTCGGAGGATTGAGGATGGGCATGACATGTTTGCTTTGGAGATGCATTTTATGGTTCCAGTACTTTTATCCTGCAAATTAATTGTTGAATTTGTTGTCATGTAGCTATTTTTGATGCCCTGCTTTGAATTATGCTTTTAGTATTGAACTTTCGACAGCACTTCACCAGCAGCAACTGGGACAGCAACAGCCGCAAAAGAGCAGCTGCTGCAACACGTGGTATCAACGACAGCAGCAACTTTGACTTTCGACAGCAGCATCCACGACATCGGCAACATCATCAGTCACAGCACACGACAAAACTGACAGCAAAATTCTCGACATGCACAGCAGCAGCAACGACAATGACAACAGCAGCAGCATGTCACATTAACGGCAACAACAAGCTCGACACACGACAGCAGCAGCTGCACGCGGCAGTAACAACAACAGCAACCTCGATACACGCAGTAGCAGCCACGATAAAACACCAATAGCATCAGCACGCAACATCAACGACATCAACAAGCTCACTCAGCAGCAAGCATGACATAGACAACATTTGCTATTGTGAATGCAGGATTTGTTCTCATTGACTTACAGATATTCATTCCATTGAAATTAAAACCAATTTGTAATAATTACTCTAATTGTTGGTTCTATATATTTTTTATAAAGTAATGTTGTATATTTGTAAATAACATAATGATAATATTTTACAATGATTTCGGTTTGTTGCCAGAGAAATTTGAAGTTGTTGCGAAAAATGTTGCAAGTAGTTCGCAATGATATAGTCGTTGCAAAAAATAGCGATATCAATTATTACCTAAAAATTTTCCGAATAATAGAGTTGGTTGAGAAAAATACATTATCCTGCAACAAGGAAAGTTGTTGCAAAAAATGATTTTTTAACAACGATAATTGTTGTTGCGAAAAATATAAAAGTTTTGGCAACGACTTTTCTCGTTGTAATAAAGGCGTAAGAAATTGCTACAAGTAATTTTTTACAATATTAAAGGTCATTGCGCAAACTCCAAACTTTTGCAACTGCGAAAATCATTGCCAAAACCTTTGGCTACGACCGTACATAGCTACTACACGCAACAACTAAAGTCGTTGCAAAAAACACGTTTAGCAACAAAAAGCTGTTTTTTGCAACGACTTTTATAGTTGCTAAAAAAGATTTTTGTTGTAGTGTATAGACACCAAAATTCTAAACAGAGCATGAAAATATTACAATGACAAATCATCAGTTAATACACATTTTCTACTATTGTTTTATAATTTGAGGGAAACCTTAATAAATAAAAAATTTAATGAATTATCCCCTAATTTGAAAAATGGAGGATACAAGCTATAATAAGTTAAGTAAAATGGAAGTTTTCAATATTAGGTGCTCATTGTATATAGTATAATTTGCGAATTACAGTTTTAAAATCTTCCACTTTGCAAATACAGCCACTAAAATATCAATATTCGCAGGTTCAAGTCAAAGCACAGAATTCCGACTAATTTGGTGGTCAGAATTTTAGGTTAAGTGGTAAGATCAGTTCAGTGTTTTTAGCATAAACTTATAAATTTTAATACTTTGGTGGCTCTAATTCGCAAAAAATAAACTTTAAATTTATAATTCGCAAATTATTCATATATATATATATATATATATATATATATATATATATATATATATATATATATATATATATATATATATATATATATATATATATATATATATATATATATACATATATATATATATACATATATATATATATATACATATATATATATATATACATATATATATATATATACATATATATATATATATACATATATATATATATATATATACATATATATATATATACATATATATATATATATACATATATATATATATATACATATATATATATATATATACATATATATATATATATATATATACATATATATATATATATATATATATATATATATATATATATATCTATACATATATATATATATATATACATATATATATATATATATACATATATATATATATATATATATATATATATATATATATATATATATATATATATATATATATGAAAAATTTATTGTTAACTATAGATGATAATTGATAACATTATTAATAATAAAGATAAGTGATAAGAATAAGTAGTAAGATATTGTCTTGTTTGATTTGCTATTATCTATGGTTATGTTTGAAAATAAGTATTTTTATTTTAAATTGTAGATTTCGATTATAAAATCATAAATGAAAAAGTTTTGAATGACAAGATGTGGGAAGTTGTAATTTTCAAATTCTCAATTTTAAGTAACTTTAATATCATGGTGGAATTGATACAAGTCTAAATTGGATTTTTAATAATTTGCGAAATACTAAATTTAAGTCAATTCTAGATTCCAAATGAAAATATAATTCTCAAACATAACATAATCTCATTAGATTTATGATCTAATTTAATTTTGGCCTAATCTAATTTGGTGTCGTCTATTGTGATCAAGATGTTTCTAATGGATGTGAAATGGCATGATCTGATTTGATTTTAGTAAGAAAAAGTAATATGTGTTTAGTAGGTTGATCTTATTACCATTTATTTAGTGTGTAAGCCTTATATTGTTGTTGTTCCAACCAATGAGAAACTCTTGATTGCACTTGAAGAAAAATTGTTATATGTATCCAAAAGAGTACTTGGTTGTGTAATTTTTTGTTGTGTGTTTATAAAGTGTTGTTCCAGCCAAACTGTCTTATTCTTACTGAGTATAATGCCATGAGTACGCTAAATTATTTTCAATTGGTAGTTAGTCTCTTTTTTTTTAATTAAAGTATAGTGCCTAGGTTGCACTAAAACGGACACGGACACGATACGGGTACGGGAAAACGCCAACTTAAAAATGGCGGACACGGGGACACGAAAATGGTAATATAATAAATATATCAAATTAAAGATAATTTTACAATCTTTCATTTGATATATGTAAATAAACACTTTAAAAACATAAAACTCACATAAAATGCAAATAAGTACCAAATAAACAACATGAGTATTTAAAATTAGTTATACAAACCAAATCAAAGAAAACCAAATAAAATAGGTAAATTTAAGTTTGATCATCACACATCATCCATATGACATCCATCATCATCCTCTGCTACAAAAGTAGTTTCCAACTCGGGCTCATTGAGAGAAAAATCCGCCATGCCAAGACAAATAGAATCTTCTCATTTCAAATTGTAAGTAATCATTTAAATGTTATAAATGATCACTTTAAAACAAAAAGTATATATGTGAGACCGTCTCATTTAAGAATTAGTGATGAACATAATAATACTAACCAATCAACATAAGTAATTTACAAATTTTAAGTGATTGTGGTGCGGTTTGGGGCAACAAATGGTGGTGCGTGGTTTGTGGCCTGCTGCGGTGGCCTAAATGCATGAGTAGAGGAGCAAAGAAGGTGAGGATGTCAGTACTCATTAGTGATTGTGGCGCACATATTGAAGGAGAAGGCGGCGATGCTAGCGGCGCTCACATGTGGTGGCAGAGAAAGAAGAGGAAAAAAGAAATTTTATTTATTTATTTATTTATTTTTTTAAAAAAACGTGTCCTTGACTGCTTGCCGTGTCCCTTGCCGTGTCCTTGCCGTGTCCGCGTGTCCTAAAAAATATTAAAATATTGGACACTTCATTTGACGTGTCGGACACGGATTTTCGCGTGTCCGTCGCGTGTCCGTGTCCGACACGTGTCCGACACGGGACACGCCAGTCCAGAGAAGTGTCCGTGTATTCCAGTATAGTGCTACTTTTAATGAGTATATGGTCACCAACTATTGGTTCTAATACAAAACTGGTTATTTAATTTTGGCATGTTGGCACTTCGCCAGTTTCAGAGTGTACACTCAAGAATTCATCTTCATTTCTGTCCCACACAGGTGAACTCGCAAATTTATTGTTGCTTTCAATTTTATTCTTTTCCTTAAATAATCTAATTTGTGGGCAATTATTATGTTCAATCCACTGTTTATTTCCCTAACTTTTTTTTTTTTTTTTTTTTTTTTTTGTGAATTAGGAGGAAAACATAAGATCTAAAAAAGAGAGTTCTAATGGAGGGTCATCCTTATTCTCCTAAAGATCTAATCTTGCCTGGTTATGTTCCCAATTTTCTATCTGCTTTATCAATTTTGGGTATTTTTGCTGCTGCTTCGATCATTGTTTTTTCCATCTCATGGATTATTTCTGGTATATTTCTTTTTTCCTTCCATTACTTATTTTATTTGGAAATTGAGGTCTTTTTTTTTGCTATACACTGATTTAGATGGCCTTTTTACAATTATGTAAGCAAATTTCAAGATTAATTTAATTACTTCTTGCAAATAATTAGTCTTGCATTGTTAGGCTTCTATGTTTTATGTGATAAATGAATCACCATTGATCATTCTAGTGGTTGATGTTGATATGGTGTAAAACAATGCGCTAAGAACATAGCGCATGATTCTTTTCAATGCATCAAAATCAGGCAGCCAAAGGTCATGCATAACTTGAATTATTGCATATACAATGTCTAGATCGAGTAAAATTATGTTGTCTCCAATAGAGAAGTAACAAGAATAAGATCATTAACATAAAGAAGTATATTATATTTGATTCTCACGCGATAGGTAAGGTAAAGATTGAACTATCACTTTTGGTGGCTTATGCATGCCCACAGTTTCCTGCAAATCTTAAAGAAGAAAAACATTTTTTACGTCAAGTTGATGAGTGAACCATTGCCTAGCTAGAGCTTAGCCAAATTCAACACAATGCAAATAATAGGTGACTTAACAGCTGACCAAAAGTATCATCACAATATATGCCTTATTTAGACATGCCATGACAAACAAGATGAGTCTGTGTTTCTTTTCACATTTTACTCATGTAGATTTGCTTCCAACTACTATCATTATTTCTATCTTGGTGTGTAAATTAGCACCTTTACTCGCATTTTAGAATATGAAGAGGAAAAACTTTTTAAGGCAACTTTTTATTTCCCTGTTTCAGATTTACGAAAAGTACTTAGCAAAGGTCATAAGTTGCAACACTAGTTACTTCAGTGATTGTTCTTCTTTCACTAGGAAGACTTTTAAGGTCCAAACTCCTACGGCTAAAAATTGGTGTTGATGTCAAACTTAGTCTATTTGATATGGTGTCGAGTATAAGTTCAAGTGTCCAACACTCCAAATCGACTACTTTTACGAAAATTGTACCTAAAATGAAGTGTGAATGTTCCCACATACCCATACTAGTGTGTCAATTATTGCTCTTTAGATGAAAAAAGAATCAAGGTAGCATAGCTTTACCTTCGGTTTTTTATGAATAATTTTCTTATTTTTGGTCTAAACAAAAGTGTCAAGTTTGAATGTGCATGTTGAAGTGTAAGCGATTCGAGTGACATAACAATGATCATAGAAAAGTAATTGAAATGAAAGCTTCAAGAGGTTATCTAACTAAAAAACAAGATGAAAACGATAAGGAAAGATGAACACAAGTGTTTATGAGGTATCTTGGATATCTCTCCCCTTCAAATGTAGTTTTATTTATCATTGGATTCAACAATACAACTATAACTAAACTTCCCCTATCTTGAGACGATCCTCTCAAGATCACAAATACTAGAACAAAGAACACTCTCAATTTCTTACAATGTAATAGAATTCTCTCAATATGGTGTTTGTGGTGATTTTGTTCTATGAATGATATTGTATCCTTTTATAGGCAAGGAGTACATCATTCTAGAACCACATCATAAATCACTATTAAGCCACACATTTAACATCAACATTAACCATTACAATAAGTATGACAATAAACAACAATAAACATAGCAATTAAACAAGGAATAATGTGCTCTATCAATGCCATAGCCCATACCTCAACCTTAGTCTTAATGAAATAACTTAACATTGTTGGTATGCTTATAGTGTAATTTTCCACGTTTGTAATTAAGAGATATTGTTGGTAAGGAAAATGCCAATCCACAATGTACCGTTTTGTCGGACTTACTTGCCACTTGGACTGCTGCACATTAGGAGATAATGATTCCATTAGTCTTGATGGAATAACAACACACCTTCCTAAGTAATCATCTATGATGTGAGTAGGTAGCTGCATCCACCTAAGGAAATTCTCTTTGCTAGACCTCATAGGTCAAAATCAATGTAATCCAAGATACCCTTATGGCCCGTTTGGTAACCGGTACCAAATGGTGGGAATGATAATGAAATGTTAGTGTAATTTTGGTAAGAATATCACTTGATAAATGTAATGACCATACTTATTCTCCTTTAACAAGTTCATTTTCTTCACAAAATTCATTCCAATTTATTACCACTTAAACTTGTGGTATTAGGTGGTAATGAAAAATTGTAAAGATCAAACTTTCATTGACATGATACATAGCATGAAAATTTACATTATAAATCATTCCCATTACCACCATTTAGTACCACTAACCAAACGGGCCGTTAGTGATATGTACAACATGTTTGAAGCTTACTCTCTTGTGCATCCCATAAACACAATATTCACAAAAGAAGAATGTACCAAGACTCTTTCTGCTCCTTGTTTACATAACTCGTTCATCTTATGCTCACTCATATGCCCAAGTCTTAACGTCAAAGTTTGGTATCATAATCCGTCATTATAGAGGTGGAAACATTAACCGATCCGGTAATCATGGAACCTTGTAACAGATACAATCTTCCAACCATCATATCTCTCATCAAACTTAGTGAGCCTTTTGCATTCTGTATGACATTATCCTGACAACTACATCATGCATCTTAATAAAAACATTAGAAATGCCAACAACCTTGCTAGTATCATTATTATTCATGGTCACATTTTCGCCATCCACCTTTTTATAGGTAGAAACAAACTCTTTGTTAGGAGACATTTGAACTCGGTAATTGTTTTGTTTAATTTAGATGCTATGCAGTTGTAATTACTAGTAGTATTCGCTATCTCTATATCTAGTGCTTTTAAAATTATTTTTTGTATCGCAATTTTCAATCACCAGTTTCTGTAACGCAGGGTTATTTTCAAAGACAACAAAACTCGAAAAGCTGCTCATATTCTGGTTTACTTTCTGTGGCTTAATACATATAATCATCGAGGGATACTTTGCCTTCACACCCAATTTCATCAAGGACAAAAATGGTTTTTACTTGGCAGAAATTTGTAATGCTATTGT
The DNA here is from genome assembly GCF_026212465.1 of Amaranthus tricolor. Lineage (NCBI taxonomy): Eukaryota > Viridiplantae > Streptophyta > Magnoliopsida > Caryophyllales > Amaranthaceae > Amaranthus > Amaranthus tricolor. The sequence continues at coordinate 17,769,806 of NC_080058.1, forward strand.
TCATCCTTCACCTTTATAAGATTTTTTCCTCCACGGCTTTTAGACCGAGATATATTTGCTCACCGCATTTTGTTTGATATTTTGGATATCACAGGGAAAGAGTACAGCAAAGGCGATTCCAGATACGCCTCTTTTGACTCTGCTATAGTTTCTGTTGAAATGGCAACAGCTGTTGCTTGGGGCCCTGCCTGCCTTTTAGCAGCGTAAGTAAGAGCAGATCGACATCTATGGTCTGTTTCTCGGACTTAAGTACTTGTAATTTTTCATCCTTTTGGTACCAATATTAAATATGACACGGGTGGAACTGAATACGAGTAGATCTATAATGTTGTGCATGCAGGTATGCTATAGCTGCTCACAAGAGCTATAGATATGTTCTTCAATTGGTGATTTCTGTGGGCCAAATCTATGGTGTAGTTATATATTACATAACCGCGATTTTGGAAGGGGACCATTTTTGGGCGAGTCCTTTGTACTACTACGCATACTACGTTGGAGCAAATTCACCATGGGCATTGATACCTTTCCTTATAATTGTTAGATGTTGGAGAAACATATGTGAATCCGAAAATAGAAATAGTAATAAGAAAAAAGTCCAATGAACTTGGCAACAATGTTGCGATGGTTTTTCTTTTTTTTTTTTCGTGCTTTTTAGCAAGCTTTCAGTTCTTGTTTTACTTGGTTTCAGCTCATTATGGTCGCGAAAATTCATATAAATAGTCATTGGATTTGAATTCCCTCATTTATTTTTCATATAACGTTCAGTTATATTTCTCATGCATATTTTTTTTTTCTAATTTATTTTATGAGTATTTATTTATCCAAACGTATTCATACTTAATTATTTATTAAAAAAATATTTTAACACGTAGCTCACATAGTAAAGAATTGTTAATAGTTGTCAACAAATTTTTAAAAAGTGAATTTCCATGTTGGGAACCAGAACCTAATTGCATTCTTGCTGTGTCTCTAACTCATCTTAAATCTTCTTCACCTTCTTACCAGAACCTAATTATCTGATAGTATAAAAATAGGGAAAATTGTTAGAAACTATCTAAAAAAAACATACTTTTGTGAAAAATTACGTAGAACAAATTTTTTTGTCAAAAAGTACTTAGAAATTTTTATATTTTCTTTGTCAAAGAGTATCTTATAACGAAACCGTCTATTTTCTGTTTTTTCCTGTTGTGTGCAAGTCACTAAAGGCACTCATTATAGCATTTGAAGCAGCAGCTTCTTCATTCAACTCAATTGAATCCTAGTTTTGAAAATTACACTCCTTTATCTTCTTCCTTTTCTTCTCCATTAAAATTGTGTGTTGAAGCTTTAAAATTTCTCCTTCTTCATGTATGCTTTAAATTGTTCATCTCCTAACTTCATTTGTATCAATGGCGGAAATCGCATTAATGAAAGATGATGGACTTACTACTGTGCGTTTGGGGAAGATGATGCTGCATTTGGGTAAGCTTCGAAAACCTTAACTTAAATAAATAGTTCGGTGTAATTAATTTGGGGAAAATGTGTTTTGGGAATAAAGATGGCATTGACACGTGATGTGTTTTAATTTCCGACATTTTTTCGTTAAATTTGAAATACTAACGAAATAAGTGATGGTATAGTTAAAGGTACTATTTGACAAAAAATTAAATTTTGTAGGTAGTTTTTAACAAAAATATTGTTTTAGGTAATTTTTACAAAAGTGAGATTTTGTAGAGTAATAACCTCCCCTTATCTTAAGACCAATCCTCTCAAGATCACAAATTGTTTAAATAATGATGAACACTCTCAAGTTTCAACCAAAGTAAAGCTCTCTCACAATATGTGTTTATGGTGCTTTGTTTTATGAATGATGTTCCCTTTTATAGAGGAAGGAAAACATTATTCTTAAAACCACACTCAATGCACCATTAAAACATAATTAACACCCTACAATTAACATACATGAATCTTAGCTATGAAACACCCTCTTAATGCATATTAAACATGAACAATAAACCTAGCAATAAACATAGAAATAATGCCCACCATTATTCCTAGATTAATTACCCCCCAATACTCCCTTTTAATGCCTTAAACTGTGCATAAAACAGTCTGAAAAAGCATCCTAGGCAAAGTGCTCATTCAAGGCACTAAAGTGCTCGAACAAGCACTTTCATTAGAAAGCTTATATTGGCTAATTTCACATGTGCTCGAATGAATGAGCCCCCTCATCTTGGGCACTCTAACTTGCTTTTTCATGTTGCCTCGAGCGAGCAACCCTTGCCTCGTTCAAGGCATGGTTCCCACCTTTAGTGAAGCCTTATTTGCTTCATGTTAAGCACCTCATTGATCGTTCAAAACCTTAATCCAACACAACTCGACACATCTTCACCATCCTCCTCCAATGTACATGATAAAGCATGCTCGATAATATAATTAAAGTTAATGTCATTCATATGAATATTGGCACTTGTTTTAACAGTTTTATTATTTGATTTTGAAGTTAAAATTTGTCAATAAATTAAGCTTAAATTGGTATAATTAATATTTAATTTACATTTTTTGTTTTATATTAATATAATTTTAAAGGACTATGACTATCATTTTACTTAATTAAAATAGGCCGGATATTATTTTCATATAGTTACATGAGGATATTGCTAGCATTTTCCATTTATGTATTTTGGTCTTCTAAATTTTGAAACCCTACTAACTTTTTACAAATGTGTTGGTTTTTAAATATGAAATTACTACTCTTTCCGTTCCTTAAAAAAGTTTCCACTTTTTATTTTGGGTGTTTTGTTTGTTATTTCTATAATAAATCTTTTCATTTATATCACCAATTTTGGACAAAAATAACCTTACCCATCCTCATTTTAATAATTTAATAATTCTTATGGTCCTCACATATCTTCCACTAACTTCATTTCAACATTTTTATATTCCTTATAGTCCCCACATGTTTTCCACAAACTTTATAAGAATAATTTTTTATTAGTTGTGGTTCCCATATATTTTCCACTAACTTTCTTTTAATATTTGTTTAATATTTATGGTCCTCACTTTTCCTCCATCAAATTTATTTTTTAATAAAATATTATCTCCACTATCTAAAAGATTCTAATTTTCTTAATTTCCGTGAACATTCATTATGGAAATTTAATGAACGAAGGAATTATGTTTTTGTTGTTGACTTTTAAAAAGTCAACTTTGTTGTTTTGTTTTTGGTGAAAAAAGCAATTTGAAAAGTTATGAGTCATTTGGAATTTTTCCTTCCACTTTATTTTTTTTAATTATTTGTTAAATTTTACTCCCCCGTTCCCTAATGTTCTTCCCATTTGAAATATTTCACCTTAAGTAAAGATAAATTTAATTAATGTTTTTGACACATATTTAGAAGATAAAATATATTCGTGTGAGATCTTGTTAGATTCATCTTAATGTATACTTTTTTACATGTATTTTTAATAATTTTTTATTATGTGTATTAAGAGATATTGAGGTTCAAAATTTGCTTTGAAATTTGTGTAAAAAGTAAACGGGCCGGGAAGAACAAAAAAAAATGGACGGAGTAGTAAACATTTTGATACTTTCCTTACATATCTGTTTGTGTTCCTGTATTTTTTTTATTTCGATGATCACTGATTTACTCATTCATTTATGTATTTATCTTTTTTGATTATTTATTATGCTACTGGTTCAACTTGTGTTGTAAGACAGACTTGCGAGTTTAGTTTCACTCATTCTCTCTCATTGTAGGAATCTAGCTATTTGAGCGTCTGTCTCAAGCCGACTTCTTTAAGCATATGGGTTGCCGTCTAGGGTTGAGTATGGGTCTCGGACCCTAAGGGTCTAGATTTGACCCGACCCGACCCTATTTTAAGTGTTTGAATCCACCTATTTTTTGGACCCTATGGATCCAGGTCAAATCTGAGTCCATGACTAAGGTCCAATTTGGGTCCCACACGTTTGAGACCCAAATCCGACCCATGGATCCATTTACATCTTTTTTTTAAAAAAATTATATATTGGCTATCATGTGAATTTTATTGTTTGATTTGGAATTTTGTTATATTCAGAACATTATGTATTTTGAACTTTATTGGTTCATGTCATTGAAATGTGGTTGTTGTATCTATACTTTAAAAATTAAAAGACTTGATAAATATTTCGTTATAAAAACTTGACTGTTGGAAAACTTTATATATTTATTCATTCAATTAGTATAAAGTATTAGAAGATCATTAATCGAAAATGCTTAATTTATTTTATACCAATGGTCGAAAATTATCTAATATATTTCTAAAAAATTTTCAGGAAAAAAAATAAAGAAAATTGTTTTGGACCCAGATCTAGACGCTAGACCCGCCAGACCCTAATTGTCTGGATCTGGGTCCAAATTTTTCAGATGCTATGGATTTGGGTCCGGATCTAGATCAATAAAAAATAAAGTTCTGGATCTGGGTCTAGCTAGAGCCGACCTATGCCCATCATTATTACCGTTTTTCATCCCTTCCAGAGCCTGATTATAGTTTTAGTGAGCGGGATACGATGGATATCTATGATGATGATCGATAAAAATTACAACATACAATGATTCTATATTTATTTTAATTTTTTGATATGTCAAATATTACAAAATTGAAATACATGAAATGATGGAAGATCACCCCAAATAAAACTAATTAAAAATAGTATCCCCTCCATCCTTCAAGAAAATACGAATGAAATTAGTTATTATCATTAATGCCTCAATACAATTCTACAGTTATACAATTATATAGTTATAAAATTATAGAACTTTAGCTAATTGCTAACTTAAGGCATATCATTTTTTATAGTTAATGCTACAAAATGGAGCACCGCGCGTTGCAAAATTAAATAACTATTAGATATTATTACCATAATGTTATATGACAAATATGTTACAAGATGGTATCTAGACTATTTGTAATTCCTTTGTTGATCGCCTTGAACTCTTCTATTTTACCAAGAAACTATGTAGATATGATTGTGACAATGAATGTAGTCACTCGAAAACTCGATATTTGTAGAAGACGTTAATGTAATTTCCTGTTGTGATATTTTTCCTACAAAGGTGTTTGGGATGATGATGAAATTTACAATGAAATTCAATTTATACAATAACTTCCTAGCACAAAAGATATTGCAATAGTTAAGTCAAGTATTGCAATGGATTAATAACTTTGATTATATTAAAAGATAATTACTCTCTTAATATAATATCAAGGAAAGAAGAACAAGAACAAAAGAAGTTCTTAAGGAAGAAATGAGAAAATGATTAAAAAAAAATATGGGATGTAATGGCCCTAGCATACTCCCTCTATTTATAGAGAGGAGTATCAAGCAATTCCTCTCCATGAAATAAGTGTGTTGCATCAAAACAAAGCATATGAACTAAAGGGATGATTCGCTGATGCTTATCGATGAAACATAATGGGTGTTTCATCCAGAAATAACTTCTAATCAGAAGTTAACAGCCATAAGTGGTGATTGAACTCAAGCAACACTAATAAAATAAATTAACAAAACCGCGAAAATAATTGACAGTAGTGGGCGACGAGTAACAGCCCCTGGCGACAAGCCATCGCTAGAAAAGTCAACTCGGCTTTCAACCCAAAGCTGACTCGGCTTTGGTTCTGTACAAAAATTACACAGGCAGAACTAAGCAACGACTCGTCGTTTTGTTCTGTCTCCTTTTTGCGATTTTACTTTTAAGGCATATTTGGACTTACTATTAATAGTATATTTGTCCCACTACTATTTAAAGTAAGTAATATATATAATCTAGGTCTATATACTTTAAATGTTAAACAATCCTCCCCATTTAGAGTATAAGCTGACCTCCTTCTTTTACAAACTAACCAAATAATCATGTTTCATGCATTAAGGCTAATGTGATCTCTACGAATTGAATTAACGCCTAGTATAAAACTCTTCATAAGTGATTAAACTAGAATGATGTCCCTACAGATTGAATCAATTACTCCATCCAACCACTTGAAGGTTAAATATACATAAAACCAATAACACATAGTCATTTACCTTGACGCATTATATAGGGTCGTGTCCATATCTATTCATGAGTTTATCATATTCGGATATATCGATCTTGACTACTTGAAGCGGCTAAAACATCAAACATACAAAGGTAGGTTCTCACTAAACATATCCCTATAACTAGATACACCAAGATCTTTTCAAGCCTTGACCTTGAGAACTTTATTAGACGACTACCTTGTCACTACGGTCCAAAGAAACTATGGGTCATTCATCCTTGTTGCATTCAAAGTCTAAAAGGATTTTACCACATTGAATGCAAGACACAATGCTACTTGTGTGTGAACTTAGACTTTCCTTTAAAATTCATTGACATAAATAAATCTCAATCAACGCTTGTTCATTTGAAACCTTACTCATAGGCTTTGTGAAAAACTAGGCAAATTGAAATTAGTGCTCACATAGCCAAGAGTCGTGACCCCATGCGTGATAAGATCTTGTACTAGACTATGTCTAAGAGCAATATGACAAGAGTTACCGTTGTACACTTTTCTATAAGCTATACCAAAAGCCGTAGTGCAATCCGTATGAATCATCACCAGTGAAATCGGCTTTGGTGACAAAGGTATCTGTAACGCCCCATTAAATTATCAATTTTTTTAAAAAACGAAAAATAAAAATGAATTATTAATACTTAGTTAGTCGATTAAATATATTAAAAAATTATTCGAGTATATCTTTGTCGTGCACGTGTTTTGTCGCGTATCAAGTTTATTATGTATCGACTTTTACGTCTAACAAGTTAATCCGAGCAATAAATACATAAATTTAACAAGAAAAAAATTAAAAAAAAATAAAGGAGGTAATTGAGGGGTTTTTGGCCGGTTGGGTGTGTTGTGGAGGAGTTCATGTAACTCCTCCCTAAATGCAATTAATGGACAATTAACCTAGGTTTTAAAGTTACGCATTAAGAGGATTTAATTTATTTTTCTTTTTTGATTGTGTGTTCTATGACCAAAGAAAAATCAGAAAAATTTTCAAAATACTCCCATTTCTTTTGGCCAAGGTGTAGAAAAGAGAGAAAAAGTGAGGAAAAAATTTTTGTGCTGGTTTTGGGTGATCAATTGCTCTAATTCACTCTTAATCCTCAAAAAATTGTAAGATCTTGATTCTTTTACAAAATTTAATTTGTTAAAAGAAAGTTTTTCAGGGGTTTATTTTTTTTTTTTTAGATTATATAGTTTTTCATGAATTATAAGGATATAACAAAATGTAATTTGTTAGAAGACTTATGTTCATGTTTTAATTTTATAAAGGTTCTTAAGATTTATGATTTTCTAACAAAGTTTAATTGTTAGAAGAATTATAATCATTATCTAGTATATATATATATATATATATATATATATATATATATATATATATATATATATATATATATATATATATATATATATATATATATATATATATATATATATATATATATATATATATATATATATATATATATATATATATATATATATATATATATATATATATATATATATATATATATATATATATATATATATATATATATATATATATATATATATATATATATATATATATATATATATATATATATATATATATATATATATATATATATATATATATATATATATATATATATATATATATATATATATATATATATATATATATATATATATATATATATATATATATATATATATATATATATATATATATATATATATATATATATATATATATATATATATATATATATATATATATATATATATATATATATATATATATATATATATATATATATATATATATATATATATATATATATATATATATATATATATATATATATATATATATATATATATATATATATATATATATATATATATATATATATATATATATATATATATATGATATATATATATATATATATATATATATATATATATATATATATATATATATATATATATATATATATATATATATATATATATTATATATATATGTATATATATATATATATATATATATATATATATATATATATATATATATATATATATATATATATATATATATATATATATATATATATATATATATATATTTATATTTATGTATATATTTATGTTATATATATATATATATATAATATATATATATATATATAT
>NC_080058.1:17780630-17785630 GCF_026212465.1 Amaranthus tricolor
ATATATTACTTATCAAATGTATATCAAATATGATTTTAGACTTACTTAAACAATTAAATGTAATTACTTAATTTATTTGTTTAAACAATATGTGCTTTGAATTATCATCATTCAAGAGAATTAAGTCTTCAATCTCCTCTTAGCATTATTTAAGAGAGTTGAGTCTTCAATCTCCCCCTTGATGAAAGTCAAAACCATATTTCCCTAAATCATATTTCTAAGTTAATATGAATTGAAAAATTATTCAATATTTCTTAACAAGTTTTCGAATCAGAATAATATAATATAATCTAGTGAAATTTCATACTTCATATCATCACAATCATTATTTATGTAGACAATTATCCAATCATAATACATGCAAATATGATAGTCATCATTGTAATGTAACATCATATCAAAACTTTAATATCAAAGACATGATTATCAAGCATTATAATCATGAATAATAATCTATAATCAGCAATTAGCAATTAATAATCAGCAACTTCAGCAACTTCAGTTTTTACAACAAAATTTCCATATCTCCCTTAAACATATATATTATATCTCCCTTAAGCATGAATGTTACGCATTAATCATTTAGCAATAAACAGAACAATTCATTAATAAATCAGAGCAAAACATTCAACAATTTTTCAGAGCATAATATATCAGAACATCTATAATACAAACCAGCAATATAAGCAAAATATGATAAGCAAGCAAACATGCAAATAAAATCAGAGCAAGTAAGCATGCAAATAAAAAATAAATATATATATCTCCCCCTTTTTGACTTTCATCAAAAAGTAAACAAGGAGACTTAAAATGTTGGGATTAACAAAAAAAATATTGTTTGCCGAAATGAAAATATTGTTCATCAGAGCCATAACATGTATGAGCAACAAAAATTACTTCCTGGACCTTTTCTTCCTTTTCTTGGAAGGTTTTGGTTTTCCAGGGGTAATCGTTTCATCAACAGTTGGATTAATTGTTTGGATTGGAGTAGTCTCAGCACTATTAACATCAATAGTTTGACCCTCAACAGCAACTTCTTGATCAGAGATTCTGTGAGCAAATGAATGAGCAAAGCGTATTCACTCACTAATTAAGAAGTATAGTACAATGCATTTGTACTTTCATTAAATTGATTTGACAACACAAGGAATGCAAAGGGTGTATGGAGCTTGACCGGTTTGTTCATCAAAGTGAACAAGTGTATGATTTGGGTTTTCAACCGTGAACAAATGGAAATGCAATTCTGAGATTAATTGGATTTTAACCAAAATCATGAACAAGTTTTTAATGCATTGATGATGTTCACAAACAATTGAAACAAAAAATTTTGTTTTAAAATAATTAAATATCCTTTATTAATTAAAGGTATTTAATCATAAATCCCATATTTAAAAAACAAATAATTTTTAAGAAATCGAAATCAAATTTTCAATTCTCAATTTCATGTATAAACACATATATAATCACAATAATACGTAATGCTCCCCCTTAATACATACTTGGTATTTAAGTAATTAACGTCTCAATCCTTTTACTCATATGCCATTACTCCCCCTTAATTCATGCAACGTCATTTAGCATGCCAAGTTCCATACGTATATAAGCAAAACGATCAACACTTAAAGTTTTGTAAATATATCCGCTAATTGATTTTCAGTAGATATAAAAGATAAAGAAATATTACCTTTTTCAACATGATCTCTTATAAAATGGTGACGTACCTCAATGTGTTTTGTACGAGAATGTTGCACAGGATTCTTTGTAATACAAATTGCACTTGTATTATCACATCTTATTGGTATGCCTTTGAAATCAATTCCAAGGTCTCTAAGTTGTTGAGCAATCCATAAAATTTGAGAGCAACATGCACCGGCAACTATGTATTCAGCTTCAGCTGTAGATAAAGCAACTAAATTTTGCTTTTTAGAATACCAAGAGATCAATGAATTTCCTAAGAATTGACACGATCCTGAGGTGCTTTTTCTATCAACTTTGTATCCAGCATAATTAGCATCTGAAAAACCAATCAAACTAAAATTTCCACAACTAGGGTACCACAGACCAAAGTCTTTAGTCCCATATAAATATCTAAAGATTCTCTTAACTGCTGTTAAGTGAGATTCTTTTGGGTTAGCTTGAAAACGAGCACATAAGCAAACACTAAACATGATATCAGGACGACTAGCAGTTAAATACAATAAAGAACCAATCATACCTCTATAAGTCTTTTGATCAACACTCTTACCATTTAAATCTTGGTCCAGACTTAGTGTTGTACTCATAGGCGTATTAACTTCTTTACATTGATCCATATTGTACTTCTTTAATAAATCTCTAACATATTTACTTTGACAAATAAATATGCCATCTTTCTTTTGCTTTATTTGTAGTCCAAGAAAGAATGTTAAGTCTCCCATCATGCTCATTTCAAACTCTTTGCACATAATCTCAGAAAATTCCTTGCACAAAGAATCATTAGTAGCTCCAAACAATATATCATCAACATATACTTGAACAACTAAAATATCTTTTCCTTTAGTTTTAATGAAAAGTGTTTTATCAATTTTACCTCGTTGAAATTCATTTTCAAGTAGATGTGAGCTAAATCTGTCATACCAAGCTCTTGGAGCTTGTTTCAAGCCATATAACGCTTTATTTAGTTTGAAAACATGATTAGGTAGATCAGAATTTTCAAAGCCGGGTGGTTGTTTAACATATACTTCTTCTTGCAAGTATCCATTTAGGAATGCACATTTAACATCCATTTGATATAGTTTAATATTCATATATGAAGCAAAAGCAAGCATAATACGGATAGATTCTAACCTTGCAACTGGTGCGAAAGTTTCATCATAATCTATACCTTCTTCTTGATTATAGCCTTGAGCTACCAGTCTTGCTTTATTCCTTACAATATCTCCATCCTCATTGAGTTTATTACGAAAGACCCATCTTGTTCCAATGATGGTACGATCTAGAGGTCTTTCAACTAGATCCCAAACTTTGTTCCTTTCGAATTCATTTAATTCATTTTGCATTGCAATGATCCACTCTGGTTCTTGTAATGCTTCTTTAACATCTTTAGGTTCTACTAGAGAAACAAAAGCAGAAAATGCACATAGATTTTTAAGAGAGGATCGAGTTTGCGTACCTTTGTTTGGATCACTTATAATGTTCTCTGGAGGATGTTGATATGACTTTCTAGTTCTTCTACGTAATATGGATGGTGTGTTTTCATTCAAAGAACTTGTACTTACTTCATTTGAGGTATTTCTAATTGGTGTTTCTGAAGCAGTAAGTTCAGAAGCTATCTCAAGTTCTTGAGGTTGGGTCTCAAGATCAGACTGTGAGTCTTCAATGTTAACAACCTGTTTTCCTTTATCATCAATATTTTGTATGGTATCCTGCATGTTATTCTTTTTAACTGCATTAGCATTTTTAATATCCAGTTCATCATCACTTAAATCATCAAAATGTTTATTAAGGTTTAACTCTTTAAAACCTTCACTTAAAGTTTCATTTTCGGATTCATCAAAAACAACATGTATACTTTCTTCAACTATACCTGTACGTTTGTTCAGCACTCGATAAGCTTTACTATTAAGTGAGTATCCAAGAAATATACCTTCATCACTTCTAGCATCAAATTTACCTAAATTGTCTTTACCATTATTATGAATAAAACATTTGCAACCAAACGGTCTAAAGTATGCTATATTCGGTTTTCTTCCTTTGAATAACTCATATGGAGTTTTCTTGAGTATGGGTCTTATAAGGCATCTATTTAAAACATAATTAGCTGTGTTAACAGCCTCAGCCCAATAGTGTTTAGCTAATCCAAAGCATTGTCCTTGCCATTTCTTCTAAGGTTCGATTTTTCCTTTCAACTACACCGTTTTGTTGGGGTTTCCTTGGAGCTGAAAAGTTATGGGTTATTCCATATTTTTCACAAAAGGAGTCAAAGCCTAGTTGATCAAACTCTCTCCCATGGTCACTTCTAATCGAGACTATTGGAAGGTTCAGTTGAGTTTGCATCTCTTTACAACGTCTTGAGAACGGTTTCAAGGCTTCACTTTTATCCTTCAAAAAATCAACCCACGTAAATCTAGAATAATCATCAACTATAACTAAGATATAAGATTTACCTCTTATGCTCCGTACACGCATTGATCCACATAAATCAATATGTAAGAGTTCACATGGTCTTGATGTACTTACCATTTTCTTCGGTTTGAATGAACTTCTTACTTGTTTACCTTTAATGCATGCGTCACAAATAGGACTTTGTTTATAGTCAAGAGCTGGAAGTCCCTTAACTAAATCTTTACTAACCAACTTTTGCATGGTGTGAGTATTGATGTGACCAAGACGTCTATGCCATAATTTTGGATTATCTGTAATAGCTTTCAAACACTTGAAATTCTGCACTGCAATTTCGTTAGTATGTAAAGCATAAACATTATCATTTCTAAGAGCAGTAATGAGAGTATCTCCGGTATTAGGATTTTTAACAACACATTTTTCTTTGTCAAATATTACTTCATTACCTTTATCACATAGTTGAGACACACTTAGCAAATTAAATTTTAGACCTTCAACTAAATAAACATTGTCAATAGTTTTAGATGGATTCTTACCAATTTTACCAACACCTAAAATTTTGCATTTACCTTTATCTCCTAATGTGATTGAGCCATTGCATTTTTCTTTAATTTCTGAAAATAAAGAGATTTTACCACTCATATGCCTCGAGCATCCACTATCAAGAATCCATTTTTGTTTATCCTACAAAACAAAAAAAATAACCTTTCTCAACCTTACTTGGCTATCCAAGTGACAAATTTGGAAACATATTCGGGATAGACCATGTTGGGTGGTCTTGTCCCTTTAGGAACCCATATTTGCTTTATCTGTCCACGTAATTCAAAAGGAAAGGAATTCTTGATAATATAATTTTCCTTACGTCTGTAAGGACATGCAAATCTTATATGTCCTTCTTT
>NC_080058.1:17795630-17840630 GCF_026212465.1 Amaranthus tricolor
GAAGTGAGTTCCTTAATGCTTACCATGATGAAAAAGTTATCAGAATAAATTATTACAATAATGTTAATTACTAATATGTTATAAGATAAAAATCTACACTATTTGTATTCCTTTGTTGATGGCTTTGAAATCTTCTAATTCACCAAGAAACTATAAAGATATGGTTGTGAGAATGAATGTAGTCACTCGGAAACTCAATATTTGTAGAAGGTGTTAATGCACTTTCCTCTTGTGATATTTATCCCACAAAGGTGCTTGGGATGATAATGAAATTCATAATGAGATACAATCTACATTTTGATTATATTAAAAGTTAATTACTCTCTTAATATAATCTCATGTAAAGAAGAACAAGAACAAGAGAAGTTCTTAAGGAAGAAATCAGAAAATGATTAGAGATTATGGGACGGAATGTCCCTAACATACTCACTCTATTTATAGCGAGGAGTGTCAAACAATGCCTCTCCATGAAACAAGTGTGCTTCATCAAACAAAGCATATGAACCAAAAGGATGATTCGCCAATGCCTATCAATGAAACATAGTGAGTGTGACATCTAGAAATAACTTCTAATCAGAAGCTAATAGCCACTAGTGGTGATTGAACTCAAGCAACACTAACAAAATAAATGAATAATATCGCGAAAGTAACTGGCAATAGCAGGCAATGAGTCACCGCCCCTAAGGATGAGTTGTCACTAGAAAAGCCGACTCGGCTTTCATCCCAAAGCCAGCAGAACTTTGGAGTTCTATCCCAAAATTACACAGGCAGAACTAAGCAACGACTCGTCGCCTATGAGAGTGACGACTCGTCATTTTCTTCTATCTCCTTTACGCGATTTTTCTTTTAAGGTATGTTTTGGACTTGTGATTTATAGCATATTGGTCCCATTACAATTAAAAGTAAGTAGTATAAATAATCTAGGTCTATTACTAATCAACAAATCTAAATAAAAACATAAAATTAGTTGTGAAACGTCTTATCGATAGATGCACCTCATATATGGGTTATATAACTCAATTAATACATTTATTAGTATGTAAACTTCTTGTTTTAAGGTGATCTCAGCGAGAGATGATCTCCCATAAGAATAGCTCAATAAAAACTTTTTACTTGATTGTTTGAATTTACTTAGTTTGGTTGTATCCATTTTTAAGGTATGACTTTCAGTATACCATTCCTCTTTAGACCCTAATTATAGTTTTCATAAATGGGATACATATATTGTGTATATCACAATGATGCTTACATTTACTTAATTAATGTTTTTTTTTTTAATTCCAAAGACGAATATCAAGAAAAGAAAAAAAAATGAATTAGATGAAATGCAACTCGTCGGCATAAAAAACCCCAAGAAAGGGAAAAACCCATTGACCACGCCCCAAACTAAGACAGGCTACTCAAAACAACATACGAGTGGACTATGTTCATAATACCAGTATAAACAAAACAAAAAACTAACAAATCCAAAATTCCAAAATAACATAGGAGTGGACTTAATTAATGTTTTGTTGCTATTTGGCCCTTGCTTTGGAAACTAATTAATATTGTGTGGGTCTTTGTCGGTTTGTATTGAACAGTGTTTGTTCTGATGAAAAAAAATCTTATAATAATTGTTCGTGTAAAAACTATATTCAAAATATGATGTTTTTATGTCCATTTTGATAGAATCCTATTAAAAATGTTAGAGATGGATAAATGAAATTTTTTTTATTAAGATTTAAATGAAAAATGTAAAATTTTATAAACCATTATTTCATCTAAGCTTTGCAATTTAAATCGTTTATAACACCAGACGATTGAAATAAGGGTCCGTTTGGTTCAGTGAGCAGGACTGGAATGGTATGAAACCCCATACCAGGACGGTATGGATTCAGAACCCCATACCAGACTAAAATTGTTTGGTTCAATCCTGTAATAGATATTCAATCCATTCACACTGTTTGGTTCAATTATGGAATAGATTCTCTGTCTAGTTTATATATATATATATATACATACATACATACATTTATTAAACACACAAATACATACACACATATTATGTTGCAAATAGATAATTACCACTAATTAAAAAGTACTAGTTCAATACATTTTCACTCAAAAAGATTCCAATATATGTTTTTGACAACCAAACACAAAGTCAAGATAATTTATAAGTTGAGCATTTTCATTACATCACTTGCCCAAGTTAGGATGAATGACGTTGATTTTGTCATTTCGTCCATAAGATCACAGTATTAGTCATTTTGTCATTCAATGAATGAGGATCGGATCAAGGTTGTGCAAGTCATATCTCATAAAAAAGATTTCAAAGCAGGAAATCACCATTGGGAACATGAGCAAGCAGATTAATGCAAAGAATCAAATATGCCAAAACACACAGAAAAACCCTGTAACCCACCCATGAAAAGCAATACAAAACCCTAACATTAAAGAAACAAAGAAACACTCATTCAAACAATCCAGACACAAATTTCAACATACCAGCGAACAATTACATCAAAGCAATGCCAAACTTTTCTATAGCAATGGAGTTGCAGTATAATCAATCACAGTAACGGACAAATTCCCCCATTGAAACAAATTTCCTTCATCCAAATCGAAACTTTCCCAAAAATAAAGGAAAAAAACGTGGAAACTCGTAACAATTTTTGAATCAAAAGAAAAAAAATACAAACTGAAAATTGCAACAAACAATGGCAATGAAAATCCCGAAAGAGAAGGTAAGAAAGAAAAGGGCAGGGACTGGCCGGATTCCGTTGAGCCCAAAGGAAAGAAGGTTGGCAGCAAAAAGAAAATGGAGTTTGAAGGAAGCAGGAAATATGGTGGATGATCGGAATACGGCGGTGGTGGCAGTAGATGGGTGCGAGACACGGCTGAGAAAAGAAAAGAAAAAATAAGGGAGCAGGAGGTTCACCGGTGAGGGAGATGGTCTGACCGAAAATTTCTGGTGGATGATCGGAGATTGAAGGAGGCGGAAGCTTGCTGACCGAAAATCTCAGATTGAAGGAAGAGAGGGAAATGAAGGAAGAGAGTGAATTTAGGGTTTGAATATCCTGGAATGGAGTTTGAAACTTGGGGGGTAGGAGGGTATGGGATTATAGAGGATTGGAATGGGATGAGAATCCAAACGGTATGACATCCCAATGTAAAAATGCCTAACCAAACATTGGAAGGGTTGTGATATTATTCCATACCATTAAAAAAGAGCCAACCAAACATGCCCTAAATATGTTTAAGAAAACATTTTAGTAGACCTTATGTCAACTTTTAGTAGAAAAAAACCAAATAAAATTTTGCAAAGACTTTTTCAGTTGATTGCAAAAAAAAAATCAACCGCAACAAAGGGCTTTTTGGCGTTGGTTTCTTCAAATGCAACCCAAAAAATCGACGCAAAAACTAATAAATAATAGATAATGTTTCTTGCATTGATTCGTCATAAATTGCCCCATGTTGAGATTGATGTGACAATACAAGTGAATGCATTGTCTTTCACAATAGTGCCACACTTGTCTCCTTCTCCCATGTTTTGCTATATATATATATATATATATATATCTACAAGGTATTGTAATAGATGGACGAGAAATGTAATAGAAAGATAAAACAGATATAAGTTTATCTCTTATACTAATTTTCTTTCTCCTTATATTCTCCCTACCTCTTAACACATTATCAGCACCAGCTCTACCCTTAATAATCAAGAAGGTAATATTTTTACAAACCTAATTAAGCATTTTTTCTTCATTGGTACCCACAAATGGACCAACAATCAAATGGTGTCAACATCATCATCCAAGGTGTTTCTAACACATTTTTATATTTTATAATTGAGCATAATTCCATACCCTTCACTACAAACCCAGCAAGGACTGATTTAAATCAGCTCCGACATAATAATCCCAATAATACTAATAGTCCACCTGTACCACCAACTCGTAATTCACATGTACGACCAACCAATAATCCACCAGTTCCACCGACTAATATTCCACCGGTACGGCCAACAAATAATCCATCAACGCAACCAACTAATAATGCTCCAACAACAACAACTGAAAATAAACCCTCACCAAGTAATAAAAGAACCAAAGATGATGAGGGAGGAATAAGTACTAAACGTTGCAAGATAAATTTAAATGACCCATAAAATAATTTATTGGACAATACGTCACCTTTACGGATGACAAGGACACTTTATTGCTTTTCTTATTGTTTTATTTTATACCGCCTATATGGCTGGTTAATTGTTTTTCTTTTACCGCCTAAATGGACGGTTAGTATTATTTTTATTCCCGTATATTTATATGTGCATTTTTTTTTATTCGCAGTATTTGCATTTATATCCATGTGCATTTTTTTTACCTTTTTACTTTACGTATTTCTTTTAAGTATACATAAATAATACGGTATGTTCTACTTTATTTTGTAATGACCGCCTTTATGGACTGGCTAATTTAGTATTGTTATCGCCTTTAGGGACGGTTTTATCTCTATTTATCTGATCATGTCATCATATTACGTGCATATGCATTTGGTTATTTTAGTCTATAAATTATATAATCACTTAATAAACTCATAAAATATAATTTCACCTTTAAATAATAATAAATAACGATTTTATTTAATTCTATTTTGTTTAACATTATAATAATAAATTATCTTAATTTACCTATAACACAGATTATTAGCAGACATGACCACATTATTTCTACACAACATAAAATCCTTTTCTAATTGTAATATATCACCCTGGGATGAATGCCAGAGTGGTCCGAAAATTATTATTTAAGTAAATCGTCAAGGGTTCGATTCTGAAAAAAAATTATAATAATAATAATAAATAATAATAATAATAATAATAATAATAATAATAATAATAATAATAATAATTTTTACCTTTTTACCCCCTATAAATTGGGACTTCTACCGTCACAAACTCACACATACCACTCACACCTTATCCCAAACACAATAAATAATTTTTTTTTTCCTTCATCTTCTTCTTCCTTCAACCATCCATGGCAAACAATACATCTATATTTTTCAATACTAATTTTCAATATTCTCTTCTTCTCTTGTCTTAGAAAAGGAAATGTCAGTAATTGGATCAACATTTCATTGCCTCCTGGACAGTGGAGCAACACATACGTTATTGAAAAATCGAGAATAGTTTTCCAACCTAACATTGCTTGAGGCAAATGTTAATACCATATCAGGAACAACAAAATTAATCGAAGGCACTGGAAAGGCATCCATCATACTCCCTATGGGGACAAAATTAGAAATAAATGATGCACTATACTCGAGTAAATCTCGAAGAAATCTTATCAGTTTCAAGGCAATAAGATAAAATGGTTACCATATGGAAACCAAAAGTATAAATGAAAAAGAATTCTTATGCCTTACAGCAGAAAGAAATGGAACGAAAATTATCCTTGAAAGGATGCCAGCATATTCATCGGGGTTGTATCTCACTCATATCCGCCCGATTGAAATAAATATGATAAGATTAGACAATAAGGAGCTATTCACTTTATGGCATGACCGCTTAGGCCATCCTGGCACTGGGATGATGTATAAAATAATAAAAAGTTCAGTCGGGCACCCAATAAGAAATATTAAGATTCCCCAGTCGAATGAGCTCTTATACACCTCTTGTTCTCTTGGAAAATTTATTACTAGACCATTAGTAAATAAGATTGTTACTGAATCTCCTATATTTCTTGAAAGAATTCAAGGAGATATATGTGGACCAATTAATCCACCATGTGGACCTTTTAGGTACTTCATGGTCTTAATAGATGCTTCCACAAGATGGTCACATGTAAGCCTTCTATCAAGTAGGAACAATGCATTTGCAAAACTATTTGCACAAATCATCAAATTGAAAAGTCATTTTCCTGATTATACAATAAAAAGTATTAGATTGGACAATGCCGGCGAATTCACATCTCAAACTTTTAATGATTATTGCATGTCAATTAGAATTAAAGTGGAACACTCTGTGCCACATGTACACACACAAAATGGTCTTGCTGAATCCTTAATTAAGAGATTGCAATTAATTGCAAGACCACTGCTAATGAAATCAAAATTACCATCATCGGCCTGGGGTTATGCAATATTACATGCAGCATCATTGATTAGTCTAAGACCTACAGCTTATCATAAATATTCACCAATGCAATTAGTAGCTAGTCATGAACCAAATATTTCACGTTTGAAAATCTTTGGATGCGCTGTATATGTGCCCATTGCTCCCCCTTAACGTACAAAAATGGGTCTACAAAGAAGAACGGGAATATATGTCAGTTTTGAATCTCCATCAATCATTAGATATCTTGAACCATTAACTGGTGATCAATTCCAAGCTAGATTTGCTGATTGCCACTTTAATGAGACAATATTCCCATCCTTAGGGGGAGAGAATGTGGACTTACAGAAAAGAAATATGGAACTTATTTGGAAAGCAACATATTTAGAATATTTAGACCCAAAAACAAAATCATGTGAACAAGAAGTACAACGAATTGTTCATCTACAAAGTGTTGCTAACCAATTACCTGATGCATTCACAGATACTAAGAGAGTTACAAAATCACATATACCAGCAGCAAATACTCCAGCTCGAATAGAAATTCCTGATGAAAAAGTAAAAAGTGATGAAATTGTTGTGCAAAGAAAGCGTGGAAGGCCACTTGGTTCAAAAGATTTAAAACCAAGAAAATTGAGAAAACTAGGAGGTGCACAAAATAACATTCAAAATGAAAATGAAAATAAAGGAGAAAATCAAGACATCTCCGATAATGAAAAGGATGAAAATTATGAAATCTCAATAAATTATATTTTCTCCAAGAAAAAATGGAATCGAAAAGGGATCATTCCAAATGAATCCTTTGCTTATTCCGTAGCTATTGAAATAATAAAAGATGAAAATGATCTTGAGCCAATATCGATAAATGAATGCAGAAAAAGACCTGATTGGCCAAGATGGAAAGAAGCAATTGAGGCGGAATTAAAATCATTAGAAAAAAGGGAAGTTTTTGGGCAAATTTTACAAACTCCAAAAGGCATAAAACCCGTAGGCTTCACATGGGTATTTGTAAGAAAAAGAAATGAGAAAAATGAAATTATTAGATACAAGGCAAGACTTGTAGCTCAAGGTTTTTCTCAAATGCCAGGAGTGATTATGAAGAAACCTATTCCCCAGTAGTTGATGCAACCACACTCAGATTTTTGGTAAGTTTAACAGTTTTCCAAAGCCTACACATGAGATTGATTGATGTCGTAACTGCGTATTTATATGGGTCACTCGACACAGACATCTATATGAAGGTCCCTGAAGGACTAAACTTACCAACAAAGAATGTACCTAGAGAGATGTTTTCTATAAAATTAAAGAAATCAATGTATGGATTAAAGCAATCTGGGCGAATGTGGTATAATCGTTTGAGTGAATATCTTATGAAAGCAGGATTCAAAAACAACCAAATTAGCCCATGTGTATTCATCAAACGATCTCAAGTCGGTTTCGTAATAATTGCTGTGTATTTAGATAACTTAAATATGATTGGAACCCCAAGAGAAATTGAGATAACAGCTAAATATTTGATGAGAGAATTTGAGATGAAGGATTTAGGAAAAACTAAATTCTGTCTTGGGCTACAAATTGAACATTTGAAAAGTAGAATATTTGTCCATCAGAGCAATTATACTGAGAAAGTTTTGAAATGATTTTACATGGACAAGGCTCATCCACTAAGTTCCCCAATGGTGGTACGATCACTAAATATAAAAGATGACCCATTCCGCCCACAAGAAGAAGACGAAGAAATTTTATGCCCGGAAGTGCCATACTTGAGTGCCATTGGTGCTTTAATGTACTTAGCAAATAATACAAGACCTGATATAGCATTTTCTGTAAATTTATTAGCTAGGTATAGAAATGCACCAACAGAAAGACACTGGAATGGGATAAAACATCTATTTCGATACCTAAAGGGAACTGTAGACCTTGGATTATTTTTCCAGTCAGGAAATGATACCATACTCACTGGATATGCTGATGCAGGGTATCTATCTGATCCACATACGGCCAAGTCACAAACTGGATATGTATTTACATATGCAGGAACCGTAATATCTGGGAAATCAACAAAACAAACTCTAACGGCTACATACTCAAATCATGCATAACTAATAGCTTTATATGAAGCCAGCCGTGAGTGTGTATGGTTGAGATCCATGATCAGCCAACTCCAAAGGGATTGTGGCTTAAACGATACAACTAGGGCACCAACTACAGTTTATGAGGATAATGATGCATGTATCAACCAAGTTAGAGAAGGATACATCAGGGGAGACAGAACGAAACACTTGTCACCAAAATTATTCTTCGCACATGATCGACAGAGAGATAAAATGATAAAAGTCCAAGAAATCCAATCCTGTGAAAACCCCGCTGATTTATTCACAAAGTCACTCCCGTCAAAGCAATTCGAGTATTTGGTACGCAAGATTGGAATGTACCGATTTCGAGACATATGTTAACTTCAGGGGGAGAAATATGTTCACTATACTCTTTTTTCCTTTGATCAGTTTTTTATTTCCCACTGGATTTTTTCTGATAAAGGTTTTTAATGAGACAGTTGTAGGATTATGAATGTCAAAATAAAATTTCCATATATATGTAATGCATTCAAGGGGGAGTGTTGAGATTGATGTGACAATACAAGTGAATGCATTGTCTTTCACAATAGTGCCACACTTGTCTCCTTCTCCCATGTTTTGCTATATATATATCTACAAAGTATTGTAATAGATGGACGAGAAATGTAATAGAAAGATAAAACAGATACAAGTTTATCTCTTATACTAATTTTCTTTCTCCTTATATTCTCCCTACCTCTTAACACCCCAAAAATTCTAGACCAAAAATTTTTATAAGAATTTATTGCATTGGTTTCTTGGGAGCCTGACACTAGAAAATCCCGTAATAGTCATTAAACAAGGTTTATTTTCTTTCATCAATTTAATAAGAACTAGCGCACGAAACCATTTATATAAACTACTCCTTATTCTTTATTGTTATCCTTTTATTTTCAACCACCCAACCAGAATTTGAATACAATTTAGTCGAAATTGCAAATTAAAACGAAGCTTTAGTTTTTGGTTTGGTCTACAGTCTAAACGGTTAGATCTAATTTTAATTCAAAAATTACGGATTCTGATCTGATTTTAATTTTTAAATATTTAGATCAGACCAGACCGAAAATTCTACTATAACTAAAAATGATATGCAATGCATGTTATAAAATATAAAATCTGAAACTACAATTAGAATGTATGAAACTTAAAATAAATTTAATTTTCAAATTGTATCGGTGAGTGACTAGGATTTATTTATGGCATGTTTTTATTATTTAAGATGATAATAATTATTAGTCTCTTCTTATTAATTGATCAATTTTGAGATGACTATCAATATTTTCAAAATCTTATGACATGTACATTTATTTTATTTTCTTAAATTAATTAAGTTATATGAATAATCGGATCTTCTTGAATTTTCATATTTGATATTTGTGATCCATTGCGGAGTATTTAAAATCCATTGTAAGTTGACGTATTTTACATTTATGTATATGATGATATTTTAAAAAAAAGAAGCACTATCTACTTATCTTTAGCTCAGCTGTCGGGTGTCGGTCACCAACAACTATTAAGATTAACAAAAGAGTTCTTCTACGAAGTCGTCTCCTGATCCAAACAATAATATCAGTTACTAATCGTAACTGAGTCGATATACATTACATCATACAAGACTAGGACTCAATTTAATTTATCCTATTATATGTTCCCCTGGAGACCAACTAAAATTTAGTCCAGTACTAATATTTGGTCCATTAACTGTTAATATATTAATGTCTAAGGTACTTCAACCGTAGCATAAAACTAATTAATCTCTTTAATCCATCTATCGTCAAAACTAAATCATGATCATAAAATATCTAGTTTAATATTCAAATCATAAAAAAATAAAATAAATAAAATATAAGCGTGAAGGCTTTCTTTAGGAAAATAGGGTTAATTAGATGTTAATTCAATTAGATTCAATAAGTAAATAAATTTCTAAAATATACTTCCTCTGTTCTGTTTTAGTTGCAACATAAGGGTTTGGCACTGTTTTTAAGAACAGTCTTTTCAGTATGCAAAATGACTATTTTACCCTTAGTATAGCAGCTGGATTTTTTAAATGCTAAATACTCTTTACAAAAGTACTTCAATGATTTCAATACCCTATACAACAGCTAAAATATAGAAAAAGGATTAAGTGTACAAAATTTTCCCACCAAAATTAAGAAAATTTTGGAGGCAACATAAAGTTTCCCAACAAAATTAACAACATTTGGGAGGCAAAAATTTGAGCCTCTAGATGAACCAGAACTGCAGCGTACATGATGAATAACATAGTGAACAACCAGAAGCACAACCAAATGAATAACCTCAACCAGAAGCCATGAAGCTCAACCAGTACCACAGACCAATGAACCAGAACCATAGACCAATGAGCCAGAACCACAGACCAATGAACAAAGAGAACCAGATTTACAAGAAGCTGAAGCAGAACAAGCATAGACCTGACATAGGAAAGTAAGCATTGAAACCAAAAATTTAATTATTCAAAAGTTAAGTTGTCTTTGTGAACCACCAACTAGAATATTGCCTAAGAGATCTATAAAGGCAACTCCACTTGCAAATAATGTGTCACGGTACGGTGGACGGTTTGGAGACTTTGGGAGAGTGCCAAAAATGCAATGGCCAATGGTGATGTTATTGATGTTAGTAACAAAAAGAGGGGAAGGTAGGAAGGAAAAAAAATGTTTTTAATATGGATACACTCAATGCCATCCCAATTTAAAAAAGAACCACAATTAGATCAATTGCTAATGGAACGAAAATGGGACATTCACAAGTATATAGAATGTTAAAATCAGGAGACCTTAGATCCCACACAACTTCCATCAAACCAAAGCTTTCACATGAACAGAAACTTAGGAGACTTAACTTCATTTTATCTCAAATTATCCCGCCAACTATTAACACATTACCGAAATTCAGTTTGATGTACAACGTCGTACACATTGATGAGAAGTGGTTTTTTATGAGCAGAGAGACACAACGATTTTACTTATACACATGGGAAGAGGAAGAGCCATATAGGTGTGTTCAAAACAAGAATTTCATAGGAAAGGTCATGTTCATAGCTGTTGTTGCTAGGCCACTTGTTAAAACTAACGGGGACATTGTGGGATGGGAAAATAGGCATATTCCCTTTTACAGAGACACAAATGGCAATCAGAAGTTCAAGCAACAGGGCAGCAAGTACACTAGAATTGAAAGTAATTACAAGAGTCACAAGGGATGTTATCAGGGAAAAGTTAATTGCTGAAGTGTTACCAACAACCAGATTAAAATGGCCAGCAAATAGAGTTAGGGACATATAGATTCAGCAAGACAATTCAAGGCCACACATATTAACTATCACAAAACCATATGGCAATGGGAAAAAGAACTCTACTAACGTATAAAGTGTGTACACCATCTTTTAATTTGTCGATGTGGGATAAACTATCCCAACAGCTTACTAGATAGTTAATAACGCCAATCAAATTTGATGTAAATAGGTCTTAATTTGTCAATAAAATAGATCTAATTTGAGTGTTAAGAAGATTTGATTGTCACTTGGATAAGAATTTAAAAATTATAAAAGTGTTAAAATTTAGAGAGATAAGGAGGAAGTAGAATGAGTAAAAGTTAGAAGATAGAGATGTTTTTACTCATTGATGTAGTTTTTACAATGGTGAACTTCCATATTTATAGGCAAGTTCATCCACAATTACATTGAATGCATTCACATTAGGGTAAATTCATTAATTACCTTTCACACTATATTCATTAATTACCTTTCACACTATATCTCAACACTCCCCCCTTAATGCATTCTAATTATGTAAAAAGAGTAAAATATTATTACAATATTTCTATTTAATACTGCCTCGTTAAAAACCTTGTCAGGAAAAACCCAATGGGATAAATACCTGAACGAAGGAAAAAAGAGTGCAGTAAATATGATTCTCCCCCTGAGTTCAACATATATCTCGTAGATGACACATTCCAATTTTATATACAAGTTGCTCGAATCTCTTTGATGGAAGGGACTTTGTGAATAGATCTGCAAGATTTTCACTTGATTGAATTTGTTTGACTTTTACTATTTTGTACTTCTGGAGGTCATGTGCAAAGAAGAGTTTTGGTGCTATGTGTTTGGTTTTATCCCCTTTTATGAAGCCTTCACTAACTTGTTCAATGCAACCGGTATTATCTTCAAAAATTACAGTTGGAGAATTTATTATCGAGTTTATCCCACATTCTTCTTGAATGTGACCAATTACTGACCTTAACCAAACGCATTCTCTACTTGATTCATAAAGGGCGATTAATTCTGCGTGGTTTGATGATATAGCTGTCAGTGTTTGTTTCGTGGATCTCCAAGATATTGCGGTACCTCCATATGTGAATACATATCCATTTTGTGATTTAGCCTTATGGGGATCTGATAAGTATCCAGCATCTGCATATCCAACAAGTGTAGCATCTTGCTTTGATCTATAAAATAGTCCAAGATCTTTAGTTCCTCGAAGTTAGCGCAACAAATGTTTTATTCCACTCCAATGTCTCTTTGTTGGTGAATTACTATATCTAGCTAATAAATTAACAGCGAAAGCAATATCAGGTCTTATATTATTAGCTAGATACATCAGAGCTCCAATTACGCTTAAATATGGCACTTCAGGGCCAAGAATCTCCTCGTCTTCTTCACAAGGTCGAAATGGATCATCTTTTGGTTTTAATGATCGAACTATCATTGGAGAGCTCAGCGGATGAGCTTTATCCATATGAAATCTTTTTAGGACTTTTTCTGTGTAGTTGGATTGGTGTACATAGATTCCACCCCTTAGGTGCTCTATTTGTAATCCAAGGCAAAACTTTGTTTTCCCAAGAACTTTCATTTCGAATTCTTTCATCAAATATTTTGCAGTTTGTTCAAGCTCTTTGGGAGTTCCAATGATATTTAAATCATCAACATAAACTGCAATTATAGAAAATCCTGATTGAGTCCGTTTAATAAATACACAAGGACTGATTTGATCATTTTTGAATCCTTCTTTCAGGAGATATTTACTAAGACAATTATACCACATTCTTCCAGATTGTTTTAGTCCATAAAGTGACCTTTTCAGCTTTATGGAAAACATTTCTCGTGATTGGTGGTTTTCTGGGAACTTAAGTCCTTCAGGGACTTTCATATAAATATCTGTATCAAGTGAACCATATAAATATGCGGTCACAACATCCATAAGTCGCATTTGCAAACTGTTCGAGACAGTTAGACTTATCAAGAATCTTAGTGTAGTCGCATCTACTACTGGAGAATACGTTTCTTCATAATCAATCCCTGGTCTTTGGGAAAAACCTTGTGCTACAAGTCGTGCCTTATATCTAACCATTTTATCTTTTTCATTTCTTTTTCTTACAAACACCCATTTATAGTCGACCGGTTTTATACCAGTTGGAGTTTGGGTAATTTGTCCAAAAACTTCTCGTTTTTCAAGTGACTTTAATTCCGCTTGAATAGCATCTTTCCATTTTGGCCAATCATTCCTACGCCGACATTCTTGTATCGTTCTTGGTTCTATATCATTTTCATCAAGTGTTATTTCGGTGGCGATTGAATGAGCGAGTGCATCATTAACAATAACATTCTTTCGATTTATTTGCCTTTTAGTTGAAATGTAATTAATCGAAATTTCATTGTTATCTTTGATATCATTATTTTCTTCTTCTTTGAGATTTTCATCCTCATCTCAAAAACTTATTTCTTTACAATGCATTGAAGAAGTAATATTGATAACATTTGCCATTTCATTCAACCTTTTGGATTTTCTTTGTTTCAAATCCTTTGAACCAAGTGGTCTTCCACGCTTCCGGCGTGCAATAGATTCATTTTCAGTGGCTTTGTTATCAGTAGGAATTTCAATTCGTGTCGAAACATTTGCGGCAGGAATATATGATTTTGTCACTTGCTTTGTTTCTACAAATGCATCAGGTAATCTGTTTGCAATATATTGATTATGGACAATTTTTCTAACTTCTTGTTCAGAAGCATTCGTTTTTGAATCATATATTCTCAAATGCATTGCATTCCATGTGAGATCTATTTCCTTCTTATTTGGGTCCACTTTCTCTCCCCCTAAGGATGGGAATATTGTCTCATTAAAATGACAATCTGCAAATCTAGCATTAAATAAATCACCAGTCATTGGTTCTAAATATTTGATAATTGATGGGCATTCAAATCCAACATAAATTCCCATCCTTCTTTGTGGACCCATTGTTGTACGTTGGGGTGGCGCAATAGGGACATATACTGCACATCCAAATATTTTTAAGTGTGATATATTTGGTTCTCGACCATGCACTAATTCCTGTGGTGAATATTTATGATAAGCACTTGGTCTCAATCTTATCAATGACGATGCATGTATTATTGCATGTCCCCACGCAAATGATGGCAATTTCGACCTCATTAATAATGGTCTTGCTATTAATTGGAGTCTTTTAATCAATGATTCAGCCAGACCATTTTGAGTATGAACATGAGCTACTGGATGTTCTACGTCAATTCCAATTGACGTGCAATAATCATTAAAAGTTTGAGATGTAAATTCTCCGGCATTGTCAAGCCTTATTCGCTTAATTGTATAATTTGGAAATTGATTTCTCAATCGAATGATTTGAGAAAGTAATTTCGCAAATGCCACATTTCTAGTTTGTAGGAGACTTACATGTGACCATAGTGTTGAGGCATCAATTAATACCATAAAATATCTAAATGGCCCAGAAGCAGGATTAATTGGCCCACATATATCTCCATGAATTATGTAGACTCAATTAGGAACGGGAACAGCAACAAGAGGGGGGGTGAATTGTTGTTGTTACTAGTTTAAGCGTTTTTGCCCTGTTTTTGCGGAATTGAATAAAATAAATAAAGCTTAAACTTAGAGCAAAATAATTAAAAGAGACAAACGATTTTTACGTGGAAACCTTCTAGGCCTAAATAGAAGGAAAAACCACGACCCCTCGGGATTTCTAAATTCTCCACTATGTTTAAGGCAACTCGTTACAATTACATTAAACATCTTACTTCACTCGAAGCGCATCAACTAGGCCAACTCTTCTCTCTTAAATTGCTTCACTCAAAGCAACAAACTTAGCTTCACTAAAAGCTAATTCTCACCACTAGCTTCACTAGAAGCTTTCTCCTTAGCTTTACTCAAAGCTAATATCTTCTCTAGCTTCATTAAAAGCTATCTAATTTCCCCCTTAGACTCACCCGAGTCTAATTACAAATTCTCTCAAAAACCCTTACAAAAGGATAAAAATTCTCTAAAATAAAATCAATGAGTTGCACAAGAAAATATTATAAATTAATTGGCATTTTTAAAACAAAATTTTCTTGTAAAAATTCTCCCAAAATTACGTATGATTTAATGGCTCATACTAAGGCGAGTTTTGAAGAATAACCGAGTCCACTATTTATAGAGCTAAAGTCCCTAATAGAAAGAAATATTCCAACCCATTATTCCTTATCCAAAATGATCATGGGAATAATGTGGATTTTAATAACCAAGTCTTTCTATGGTTAAGCTTAAAATAGGCATTTAAAGTTGACCAATTCAAGCCCACGGTTATTTAGCAATAACCGTTGTTCCCTAATAATAGGTTCTGTTCCCTTTAAGCAGCAGTTTCACAAACAGCAGTTCCTGTTCCAGTAATAACTGCTGGAACGTTTTTTCTATTTATAGAAACGGTTATACTTAGGAATGGTTATTTGCTAACTTATAGGTATAAAGACCGGTTAAGAATAATAGCTAAGACTCATTCAACAACCTCTATTTCTATTTTTAGCAAATCCAATATTTACTAAAAATAGATCCTAAAATAAAGGATCTTTATTTAGAGACTCACACGTAAAGTAATTTTTAGAAAACTTTTTGCCAATTAATTATAATAATTAATAAATGCAACAAATTAACTTTATTTAATACATTAACTAAAAATAATAATTATAAATAAATAACCAGAATTTCCAGTTAACGTAGGCTGACTCTGGTTTGGGAACAGTGCGCTGTTTCCAGAATCCAGTTTTGCTAGAACATCCAACTTAGGAACATTAGACCTGCTGTCTCCATTTTACATCCCAAGCGATATACTTCTTCTAACATCTTTCGGATCCTTTTGACACATACATTTCCATGAATTAAGCCATAGGTACTATCAACGATTACAATTAATCGGATATCGACCTGCACACAATCTCTAAACACATATTTGCTTAAGTGTAGTCATCATCAAAACTCAAGAGGTCCAACAAATTCCCCCTTTCTGATGATGACAAACTTTTAAACAAAATTAAAATAAAATTAGAGTAAAATCAATATTATAGAGCATGTCAGAGATTAAAACAACTCTACATAACTTAGTAAATTAACTCGTTACAATTTAATTTACCAAGCAATCATAGCAACACAGTTTACTCCATATAGTATAAAAACACAATATAAAATATATGTTTTTAAATAGTTTCCAAAAATAGTTAACATAAATCACTAAGTATTTCAAATGTAATAACTTTGAAATCAGAACAATTAATCATATAATCAGAGCATATATCTTATACTCCTATCAACAGAACATTCAAAACAATTATTAGAACAATTCATCATCAGAGTCATCAGAGCAACAGTTCATCAAATAACTTCTATTATCAGAGCAATATAAATCAATCTTGATCATAAGTATCAGAGCATTAAGCATTAACAAAAGGTGTTAACTATATACTGACAATAGATTAACTATACTTTGACAATCACAGCAAAATCAGCAAGCAATAAACAAGCAATAAACAATCATCAGCAGCACACAGCCAAACAGCCATAGATCATGAATCATAACCTTAATCCTAAAGTCCAACATAATAGATATTATCAGAGCTAAGCATACTCAAGCATTATTTAAGTTTGTGTCAAATATTCCCCCTTTTGACATCATTCAAAAAGAATTGGAGCAATCAAACCACAGCACTACGCATATAGACATAGTCAAAGAGAGAATGAGGATGCACAAAGTAAAAAGCAATAACAATGAATGCAAACAAGATCAGCTATGATTAATCGTCACAGATAGTTAGTAGCATAAAGGAAAATGTAGGTCATAGTATGAATTAATACAAACAGTACCCCAGCTGGTACAAAACAAAAGCAAGAAAAGATTGTTTGATAATAGTGATGGTTGCAACAATTAAGAAAATATGATGATTATCAGGAGAAATTAAGATGCAGGAGCTTCATCATCTATGTATTCTGTTTCCACCTCCACTGTGTCAAGCTTGGCCCCTAAACGTGCTTCCATTTGGTCCATTTGAGCAGAGAGTGAGGCTATGGAGACACGAATTTCATCCTTAAAAATAAGGAAGCTTGTCTGCAATTCTGTGAGTTTTAGGAGAATGGAGGATAAAGGGGCTGTAGGAATTGTAGTGTCACCTAAACCTTGATTTTGTGATGTGTGTACTGGTGGTGGTGATGATGGTATAGGTGACTGTGGTGGTGAAGGTGGTTGTATTGGTGACTGTGGTGGTGAAGATGGTTGTATTGGTGACTGTGTGGCAGGTTTAGGTGAGGAAGGATGGCTTGGTTCAGCTGTTGTGTATGAGACTGAGTCATCATCAATAATAACAACAGGTTTCTTTCCTTTGGAAGCTAGCCTACGACTCTTTCTAAGATTTGAACCAGGTAAAGAACTCTCCTCATCTTTTTCTTCTTCTTCCTCCACAGCATCCTCCACATGTTCCTTCTCAACTTCCCCCTTACAAGAATTTTTCTTCTGTTCCTCCTCAGAATGCTCCTCTGCCTTCTCAGTGGCAGATGGAACAGGCTCCTGTTCCTCCTTATTTACTTCCTCCTCCTCAACTTTTTCTTCATTTTCTTCTTCATTTGTGCCCTCAGATTGTTCAAAAATATTCTCAAGAGTCCCATTTTCATTTAATCTTAGATGCAAGTTATTCAAACACTTAACACCTACTTTGTTGTTTGGACCCATGGGATAATTTGGACAGTCAAGAGGAATACCCAACTTCATAAATATCCATGTTAACAATCCACCATATCCTAACACATTACCCTTAAAAATACAATCATTTAAGTGACAAGTCATCAAAGAGGGAAAATTAATCTTGATGTTATTAGCCATACAATATATTAACGTAGCATCCCTTAAACTAACCTCACTTCTTTTAGATGTGCGAGGCAAAATAAATCGTCTTGCTATATTGTATAACAACTTGTGCATAGGTGAGAGCACATTGTGACTAACCTTTCCTCTTTTTTCTTTTATCCCTAAAAACTTCCAAACTACCTTCTCATTTATCCCAGAAAAATTGATTTTTGACCCAACAACGTATATATCAAATCCAGTGGAAGGGAGACCTAACCACCCTCCTAAAATCAAACTATTAAATCCAATTTTAATCCCCTTAACAACACTAGTACAAACGCCATGGTCAAAAGAAAAGTTTGAAACAAACTCGCGCATCAAGTTGGGGCTCATTGGGTTGCAACAGTGTTCTGCCATTAAAGATTCCCAACATTGATTTTGCAAAATGGCGTGAAATTGAGGAAAGAAATTAGATTCATACCATTGTTTGTCTAGCCCGAAACCAACAATCATTTCTTTGGATATCTCCTCAGCACTAACTGGAACAACAACTTTTGCCCTTTTTGAAGATGATTTCTTTACTGTAGAGTCCCTCTCTCTCTTTTTGGTTTCATGCACTCCAGAGGCAACCGGGGTTTCTTGTTGCTTTCTTGATGAGGACTCAGTTTCGGTAATTAGAGGTGTTGGATGGATGATTTGTAGAGGTTTGGGTTGCTTAATCGTTGGTGTTTGGTTCTTGGTTTTCATGGTGGTTTGAAGAATTGATGGAGCGAGATTTTGCAGGAAATGTGAGAGGATGAAGTTGATTTTGGGATTCAGAGTTGATTGCGTTTGAGGATGAAGGGTTTAGGGCTTGGCGTGTGAGAGTGTATAAAATGAATGTGAGGGGACGTGTGTTTAGGTGATTCATGTTCCTTATTTAATTCGCGCATATGAACACAAAATGTGAAATGGAAACAGACGAATTTAGTGAAGAACTATGATGATTTAACTCCCGCTATTTTAGTAGAAATTGCTGGGTAAATATATATATTAAATATTATGAAATTTTTTATGAAAATGAAAAATAAATGAAAATTTTATGCTACTATAATCTGATCAAATCAAACAAGCAGCCATATGAGCATTCACAGTATATACTTTTAAATAGTGCGTACTTGATCCTTTCGATAATCGATTTTTCAATCAAGATTTTGTGGTTGATCGACCTTTTCAATTTTCATTCTGTCTTTAAGGATCATATATGTCACTCACTTCAATGCAACTTGATCATGCCAAGTTCCGATCTCATTTTCTCATGCTGTTCCCTTGGAAGTGGTTTAGTCATGATATCTGATATTTGCTCGTTGGAGTTTACATGCTTTAAAATAATATTTTTATTTTCAACATTATCCTTAAGAAAATGATGCCTAATGTGGATGTGTTTTACTCGTGAATGATGAACTGGATCTTTAGATATGCATATGGCACTGGTATTATCACAATAAATAAGAACACATTCAAACTTAATACCAAAATCTCTTAGCTGCTGTTTTATCCAAAGCATTTGGGAACAGCAAGCTGCTGCTGCTACGTATTCAGCTTCGGCTGTGGATAATGCAACAGTGTTTTGTTTCTTGAATTCCATGAAACTAAACATGAGCCAAGAAATTGTACCATACCTGATGTACTTTTTCTATTAGCTAGATCACCTGTATAATCTGCATCACTAAAACCTTTCAAATCATAAACATCACTTTTAGGATAAAATAAGGAGAAGTCATCTGTTCCCTTCAAGTATCTTAGAATTCGTTTAACTGCAGTGAGATGTGATTCTTTAGGATTGGATTGAAATCTAGCACATAAACCAACACTAAAAGCAATATCGGGTCTACTAGCAGTTAGATATAATAAAGAGCCAATCATGCCTCTATACATAGTTTGATCAACATTTGTTCCATTAGGGTCTTCATCTAATCTAACATTTGTAGTCATAGGTGTGTTGTTGGTTTTAGCATTATTCAAGCCATATTTCTTGAGAAGTTCTTTTATATATTTTTGTTGGTGAATAAAGATACCATTAGCAGTTTGTTTAATTTGCAAACCAAGAAAGAAATTTAATTCTCCCATCATGCTCATTTCAAATCAGTGCTCATAAGGTTGGCAAATTCTTTACATAGCAATTCATTTGTGGCACCAAAAATAATGTCATCAACATATATTTGAACAACTAAGATATCGGAACCTTTATTCTTAAAGAATAAGGTTTTGTCAATTTTGCCTCTTACAAAGTCATTTTGAATCAAAAACTTTGATTGTCTTTCATACCATTGCCTAGGAGCTTGTTTCAAGCTATAAAGATCTTTATCAAGCTTGTAGACATGATCAAGACAAGAGGTATTTTCAAAGCCGGGGGGTTGTTCAACAAAAACTTCTTCATCAAGAAAGCCATTTAAAAAAAAGCACATTTCACATCCATTTGATATAATTTAAAGTTCATAAATGCAGCAAAAGAGATTAAAATTCTAATAGCCTCTAACCTTCCTACCGGAGCAAAAGTCTCGGTGTAATCAATACCTTCTTGTTGGTTGTACCCTTTGACCATGAGTCTTGCTTTGTTTCTTTGTGATTTTTGGGTTCAAGTGTTGATAGGAACGCAAAGTGTGCACAAAAGTTTCTCATTTGTGATCTAGTTTATGTTCCTTTATTCAAATCACTTATAATCAAATCAAGAGGATAATGACTTTGATACTTCCAAGGTTTGGGCACAAATTCTCTTGTGGGAACAGTAGCATGTTCTGGTTCATCAGCTTGATTGACATTCTGTTCAGCTACTGGATCAACTTGCTCGTCTGTGGGAACAACTGTATTGGGAACAGTCTATTGGTCCCATTGAACTGGCAGCTCCAGATTATGATTAGGCCTTTCTACTTCTTCTGGAAACGGCTGTTCACCTGCTGTTACTTGATCTTGCACTTTCAATTCTTCATCATCGTGTTCTAGATTTGCAAGACCTATCTTAAAATTATTTGTATCCTGTTCACTTGACAAAAAGTTAGTTTCATCGAAAATTATGTGAACGGATTCTTCCGCGCTCATTGTTCTTTTGTTATAGACTCTGTAAGCTTTACTATGTGATGAGTAGCCAAGAAATACTGCTTCATCACTTCTTTCATCAAACTTCCCCATATTTCGTTTTCCATTCACATGAACAAAACATTTGCATCCAAACACACGAAAATAGGAAATATTTGGTTTAACACCTTTAAGTAGTTCATAGGGTGTCTTTGAAGTGATTGGTCTAAGTAATACACGATTCAAAATATAACATGCAGTATTAACAGCTTCGGCACAAAAATTTCTAGATAGACCACTAGCAATTAACATGGTTCTAGTCATTTCCTCTAAAGTCCTATTTTTACTTTCTACTACACCATTTTGTTGTGGTGTTCGTGGTGCCGAAAAATTATGACTTAATCCATGTTCATTGCAATGATTCATGAAACTTGAATTTTCGAATTCTCTTCCATGATCTGACCTTATGTGAATAATTTGATTATTGGTAGATTTTTGTATTTTGTTAGCAAAAGAAACAAACTCATTAAAAGTTTCATCTTTACTAACTAAAAATAAAATCCAAGTAAATCTACTGTAATCATCAACAATAACAAACACATATCTTTTGCCACTATGGCTTTGTGTTCTCATAGGTCCACATAGATCCATATGTAATAATTCAAGTGGTTTAGTGGTGGTCACAATATTCTTTGATTTAAAAGATGACCTCACTTGTTTTCCTTTGGCACAAGGATCACAAATTTCATCCTTAAAGAATTTTATAGCTGGTAATCCTTTAACTAGGTCTTTTGATCTTAATGTATTAATCAATGTATAACTAGCATGACCTAGACGCTTATGCCAAAGAAGTGGGTCGTCTTCTATAACGCTTAGACACGTTAGACTGGTTTTGGGAACAGTGTCTAAGTCCACAACATAAGTGTTCCCTTTTCTGATTCCCTCAAGAACGGTGTCTCCTGTGTCATTCCTAGAAATAATGCACCCTTTTTGAAGTAAAGTTCATAGAGTTACCTTTGACGCAAAATTGAGAAATGCTTAGTAAGTTATGTTTCAAATCCTCGACTAAAAATACATTATCGATAGCATGGGAACATGACCTTCCAACTTTTCCTTTGGCTATTATCTCACCCTTCATATTGTCACCGAAGGTTACTGTTCCCCCATCATAGGCTTCAAGTGAGAGAAATTTAGATTTGTCACCCGTCATGTGCTTGGAACACCCACTGTCGAGATACCATGAGTTGTTCCCCCTCACTTGAACCTGAAAAAAATTAATGGTTAGTTACAGGAACCCAGGCTGTCTTGGGTTCCTTGTCGATTTTACAAGAATCTATTTTCTTCGTCCAAACGTTATCGACATAATTTCTGTTAGAGACAGTGTACTGTTACCTTTTGGTGCACTGGTCCTTCAGATGGCCAGTTCTTCCACAGAAGGAACAGATTCTGTCACTAGGGAGATCAACGTAAGCTTTCTTCTTCTTGTTATTCTTAAAGTAATTTAGGCCTTTTGAATTTTTACTTTTGGCATCTTAAATCCATTTGGGAGTAATTTTGATTTTCCCTTTTTCTCTTGAATTTAATTCAAGTTTATCATTATTGTTACGGTTAGGTTCTAGATTCAACTTTAAATTTTGAAAATCATTGCACATATCTTTAGTAGATGCATCATTCAATTCTTTATTCAAGCCTAATAATTTCTATTGCGACAACTCAATATTAAGAATAACATTTTCCTTTTTAATTCTCTCCATATTTTCCTTTAGAATTATATTTTGGTCCAACAAACCGAAAAATCTGTTTTGAACATCGTATCTAAAGGTGTTTATATAGGAGACATGGTCTTTGCTTACCTTGAGTTCCTTTTCTAATTGGAGACACTTAACATTGCAATTTTCAAGTTTAATTTGTGTCTCCTTTAGCAACTCTATTAATTTATTTTTACTCAATTTGGATGGATGGACAGAAAATGAGTTAGAAGAACATACCTGCTTTATGGCAAGGGCATTAATTTCTATTTTCTAAAAATCTTCTTTTTCAAATTCTGTAATGGGTTTGGGAACAATTTCATGATTGGAGTTAGTAGTGGTTACCTCAAAGTCTCCAATTTTGATGACTCTCCAAACTTGATAATTTTCCGCTTTGATGAAGATCTCCATCCTATTCTTCCAATAAATGTAGAATTTTCCATTAAACATGGGTGGCCTTTGAGTAGAATATCCTTCATCCATTCGCTCGTTCATAATTGACATTTTTGGGAATACCAGGATTCTGCCATCAGGGTTTCCTGATCTACTGGGAACAGGGCTCTGATACCAATTGTAGACTCAATTAGGAACGGGAACAGCAACAAAAGGGGGGGTGAATTGTTGTTGTTACTAGTTTAAGCGTTTTTGCCCTGTTTTTGCGGAATTGAATAAAATAAATAAAGCTTAAACTTAGAGCAAAATAATTAAAAGAGACAAACGATTTTTACGTGGAAACCTTCTAGGCCTAAATAGAAGGAAAAACCACGACCCCTCAGGATTTCTAAATTCTCCATTATGTTTAAGGCAACTCGTTACAATTACATTAAACATCTTACTTCACTCGAAGCTCATCAACTAGGCCAATTCTTCTCTCTTAAATTGCTTCACTCAAAGCAACAAACTTAGCTTCACTAAAAGCTAATTCTCACCACTAGCTTCACTAGAAGCTTTCTCCTTAGCTTTACTCAAAGCTAATCTCTTCTCTACCTTCATTAAAAGCTATCTAATTTCCCCCTTAGACTCACCCGAGTCTAATTACAAATTCTCTCAAAAACCCTTACAAAAGGATAAAAATTCTCTAAAATAAAATCAATGAGTTGCACAAGAAAATATTATAAATTAATTGGCATTTTTAAAACAAAATTTTCTTGTAAAAATTCTACCAAAATTACGTATGATTTAATGGCTCATACTAAGGCGAGTTTTGAAAAATAACCGAGTCCACTATTTATAGAGCTAAAGTCCCTAATAAAAAGGAATATTCCAACCCATTATTCCTTATCCAAAATGATCATGGGAATAATGTGGATTTTAATAACCAAGTCTTCCTACGGTTAAGCTTAAAATAGGCATTTAAAGTTGACCAATTCAAGCCCACGGTTATTTAGCAATAACCGCTGTTCCCTAATAATAGGTTCTGTTCCCTTTAAGCAGCAGTTTCACAAACAGCAGTTCCTGTTAAGAATAATAGCTAAGACTCATTCAACAACCGCTATTTCTATTTTTAGCAAATCCAATATTTACTAAAAATAGATCCTAAAATAAAGGATCTTTATTTAGAGACTCACACGTAAAGTAATTTTTAGAAAACTTTTTGCCAATTAATTATAATAATTAATAAATGCAACAAATTAACTTTATTTAATACATTAACTAAAAATAATATTTATAAATAAATAACCAGAATTTCCAGTTAACGTAGGCTGACTCTGGTTTGGGAACAGTGCGCTGTTTCCAGAATCCAGTTTTGCTAGAACATCCAACTTAGGAACAGTAGACCTGCTGTCTCCATTTTACATCCCAAGCGATATACTTCTTCTAACATCTTTCGGATCCTTTTGACACATACATTTCCATGAACTAAGCCATAGGTACTATCAACGATCACAATTAATCGGATATCGACCTGCACACAATCTCTAAACACATATTTGCTTAAGTGTAGTCATCATCAAAACTCAAGAGGTCCAACAAATTATTTCTAGAAATTTAGGAGTTTCAGTAGCAATTTTATTTAAAGATGGTCTAATTATCAATTTGCCTTGTGAGCATGCGGAACATGATAATTCATTTGGTTGGGGACTTCTCATTTTCTTCATTGGATGCCCAATTGAATTTTCAATAATTTTTCGCATCATTCCCACACCAGGATGACCCAATCGGTCATGCCATAAATTTATCATTTCTTTATTGTCTAACTTCTGGTTAGACACCATGTTTATCTCAATCGGTTTTATATTAATGCGATATAATCCCGATGAGTATGCTGGTAATTTTTCATGAATGCTTTTCTTGCCGCATTTTTCAGATGTGATGCATAAATATTCAGTATGATTTTCAGTCATTGTTTCTAAATGATAACCATTTTGGCGTACATCTTTGAAACTTATGAGATTTGTTCGAGATTTACTCGAATATAAAGCATCATTAATTACTAGTTTTGTCCCATTAGGAAGTATTATTTGAGCTTTTCCATATCCTTCTATTAGTGTAGTAGTTCCAGAGATTGTGGTGACATCTGCTTTCACCCTCTTCAACTCATAAAAGTATTCTTTGTGCTTTAGGATAGTGTGAGTTGTTCCACTATCTAGGAGGCATTGATATTTGACTCCATTTTCAAACTGATCCATATCTTCATATTAAATAAATAGATGGTTAAAATAAAATTTCATTAACGTTAGATGATATCAATACATAAAAAGGAGATTGCATATAAAAGGGAAATACAACTAAATAAGCACTACAACATTGTTAAGAAAAATTCAAATATCTTCGTCATATTCTTTATCATTTTCATCGCCATCTAAATAGAAGTCTGAAAGGTCAAGATTAGGCATTGACGTGCTTGCTTTATTATAAGGATCGACATTAGGCATTGAGGTGCTTGCTTCATTAAAGTTTGTTTCCATACCTTTACCTTTTTTCTTTTGGGAAGCTAGATACAGCTCCACCAAATGTTTGGCAGTACGACATGTACGTGCCCAATGCGCCGTCATGCCACATTTGTAACAAATACTTTCTTTTCCTTCTTGATGGCTATTTTTATTGTGATATCCAACTTGTTTTCCCCTTCGAGAATTATTATTGTAATGATCATTTTGATAATTTTGGGGAAAATGGCCTCTATTGGATCCTTGAAACTTTCTACCATGTCCATAAAAATTTCCACGACCTCGTCCTCGTCCTCTTCGGAAATTTCCGCGTCCTCTACCATGGTTATTATAATTTCGACGGCCTTTATTTTCAACAGTATGTGCTTCAGGCACATGTCTTTTAGTAGAGTGTGTCTCACGGATAGTTTGAGATCCAATAGGTCTCATATTATGATTTTTCCAGACAAGATTATTATGTTGTTCAGCCAGTGAGAGTACTACACTCAGGTCTGAATATCTTTTGAAATTTATTTCTCTATATTGTTGTTGCAGAATAATGTTTGATGGATGAAAAGTAGATAATGTGAGTTCAATCATTTCTGCATCAGTCACCGGGTGCTCACAATATTTCAACATTGATGCTATTCGGTATAATGTTGAATTATACTCACTGAGAGTCTTAAAATCAGAAAATCTTAGATTCTTCCACTCATGGCTAGCTTGTGGAAGAAGCACCCTTTTGTGGTGATCAAACCTTTCAACAAGAGAGTCCAACAATGTTTTTGGATCTTTTATGAATAAATATTCAGATTTAAGGCTATCATGAATATGATGCCTCAAGAGGACTAAGGCTTTGGCGTTTTCTTGATTTGTAGCTACCTTTATTTTGGTAGCTTGAGTTCCATCTATTGGATCCTTTCTTTTACTTCCAATACAGTATGTTCAAGTCCTTAAGCTTCTAAGTTTATGATGGCATCTTCTTTCCATTCTAAGAATTTTTTTCCAGTTAAGTCTAATATGTTGAATAGCCTTTTGGTAATTTCTACCATACTTGCTACATAATATATAATTGTTTTGTCTAATATGACAATGCAATAATTCTTATATTTTCATAATAATAAACCATTAGAAAAATTATGGTGTTTTAATTTCATAATCTTCTCCCCCTTGGTTTAATGTTATGAATTTGTTGTAGATAATAAATTTAGGAATAAATCAAGAACAAGAGGAATGATAATAATAATAAGGAGAAGAACGAAAAAAAATTAAAGACAATAAATTCTAAAGAGGGCAAAAAAAAAAAAGATAGCATTTACATAATATATTAGTATAATTTATCATACAAAATGCACTAAAAACAAAAGAAAATATGACAAAGAAAATCATGTGCATTTTGTTTCTTATTCTTCAAAATAAATTATTTCTTCATAATTATTATAATTTCTAATGCTACAAGAAGGACCACCAAACCCATAATTAAGGAGATATATAATTTGAGTTTGGCAAAATTTTCTTCAAATCTAAAAGTATGGGAAGAGGAAGAAGATGGATTATTTTTGTAATGGTGGTACATTGTCGGTGGAAGGAAGAAGGAGAAGAAGGGTTTTTGATGTAAAGAGTAAAGTTGAAAGGATAAGGGGTATGTGGTAAAAAAAATTGGGGTAATCCTATTTTATAGAGGGTTATCCCAAATTGTACAATATATCGTATTGTTATGTATACTTAAAAGAAATACTTAAAGTAAAAGGTAAAAAATGCACATGGATATAAATGCAAATACTGCAAATAAAAAAATGCACATATAAATATACGAGAATAAAAAATAATACTAACCGTCCATTTAGGCGGTAAAAAAGTTAACCAGCCATATAGGCGGTATAGAATAAAACAATAACAAAAGCAATAAAGTGTCCTTGTCATCCGTAAAGGTGACGTATTGTCCCATAAATTATTTTATGGGTCATTTAAATTTATCTTGCAACGTTTAGTACTTGTTTCTCCCTCATCATCTTTGGTTCTTTTATTACTTGGTGGGGGTTTATTTTCAATAGTTGTTGTTGGGGTATTATTAGTTGGTTATGTTGATGAATTATTTGTTGGTCGTACCGGTGGAATATTAATCGGTGGAACTTGTGGATTATTAGTTGGTCGTACATGTTAATTACGAGTTGGTGGTACTGGTGGACCATTAGTATTATTGGGATTATTATGTCGGAGCTGATTTAAATCAGTCCTTGCTGGGTTTGTAGTGAAGGGTATGGAATTATGCTCAATTATAAAATATAAAAATGTGTTAGAAACACCTTGGATGATGATGTTGACACTATTTGATTGTTGGTCCATTTGTGGGTACCGATGAAGAAAAAATGCTTAATTAGGTTTTAAAAATATTACCTTTTTGATGATTAAGGGTAGAGCTGGTGCTGATAATGTGTTAAAACTTAGAGAGATAAGGAGGAAGTAGAATGAGTAAAAGTTAGAAGATAGAGATGTTTTTACTCATTGATGTAGTTTTTACAATGGTGAACTTCCATATTTATAGGCAAGTTCATCCACAATTACATTGAATGCATTCACATTAGGGTAAATTCATTAATTACCTTTCATACTATATTTATTAATTACATTTCACACTATATCTCAGCAAGAAGGATATAATGTAGCAAATGTTTGACTAGTTCTCGTCCTATTAGTATTTTTATTTTAATGTGAAAGTGTTTTATAATCTTTTAGAAGATATAGTGAATTTAATGAGATATAAATTGCATGTTGGCTAACTAATTTTTAATAATGAAAAAATATGGTAAAATCTTATAAAAAATAACATGTTATTTTTCTAGAAATTGATTTTCATCTTTAAATGTATATTTTTTCCATAAATCTTCATTAGCAACTAATACATGTGTTTTGTATGGTAATAATATTATTTAATTCTATATAGAAATGGAAATACTACCTCCTATTTAGCCTAAATGTTCCATTTAATTTTTGTTACTATTCACTTATCACTTTTAATTTGTATTTTACTCTTTATTTATAAGTTAAAACTATGAGATCTTGTTTGATTCGTTTCAATACAAGGATTATTAATATCAACTTTTTATAATTTTTAATTAAGAATAATTTAAGATATTAAGGGTTAAAATATTGTCTTAACAAGTGTGAAAAGTCAAATGAGACATTTAGGCTAAATAGGGGAATATTAAACTTTGAGAAGCATCATTTAATGACGATAAACTTAGGCATACAATTTGTCTAACAAAACTATTTCCAATATCTTTTTCAAATCGTTTATTAAAAATATCGTACCCCAAATATATTGGAAATTAATTTATTTAAAAAAAAAAAAAAAAAAGGTACAGAAATCTTATATTCGTGGACGTGGATATTTGACATTTTTAAAAGGCACTCGTGATTATTTGTAATAAGTATAAGATTTATGACATTTTCATAGTGTTGAATGAATGCCACCTGTGTTTGGTGATGGGCCATAGTCCATTTCAAAAGCCTCTAATTTAATGATCTCTTCATTACTCTTGAGCAGGAGGTAGAAATTTGTTACTTCAATTTTCGTCTAATTATTTTTAAGATGTAGCATGTAAAGCGGAGGATGTTTGTTGTACTCTTAAGTTAAATATTCCTTACAAAAACTTGCAACTTAATAATATATCAAGATTAGGTAAAAATATGAGAATCAAGTCACTGTTTAATTATATTTTTTAGTGTAAAATCTTAAAATCGATTCTCATGCAACCCTCTTCTCGCACCACAAATTTAAAGGTTACTTATCAAAAACATAAAAGTTAATTAAATAAAAAGATAAGTTTATAAGAAAGATTCAAATCACAAATTTTAAGGTTAATTATTGAAAACGTTTGCCAAAACCGATACGATGCTAAGAACAATACGAACAACAATGAACAAAACAATGTTTGACAATGTAAGCTATTCAAAAGGACACAAGGATTTAAGGAGGTTCACCCAATGATGGCTACGTCCTCCGTGGTGTGTAGTTTCTGTTTATATTATATCAAGAATGAGTATAAACAACACTTCTAAAAGAAGAATTACAATTGAGCAAGAGATAAAAACAAAAGGCTATGTGTTTGGCTTAGGGGTTGTGTTTGATGTGTTTGATGTGTGAGTATGAGAACCCTATATATAGTACTAGATACTAGAATATCAATAGCTCACTTGAATACATAGTTAATATTGAGTAATGAATAATATGAAATAACTCCAAGAACTTGAAATGTCGAAAACTAGCATCCCATGCATATCAGAAGATCCGTTTGACCGAAACAGAGAGCTCGCTCGGTCGAGCGGTTTGGTCGAGCAAGGATCAACAGCATTCTGGAGCATTCTGTCTGGCCGCTCGACCTACCAAAATGTCTCGCTCGGTCGAGCAGGTAGGTCAAGCGACCTTTCTGATCCTTCTGTCAGAATTCGATCGAGCTACCATAAATCAAGTCCCTTCTTCTTCTTCATTAATCTTCATTAACACCCATAATTCATCATGAATACTCACCACATAATTACATCCATTTACATTCCACAAACCAAGAGTCACACACATGATTACACACATTAACTTGTGCACTCAAGTCACACATACCATTCATAACAATCTCCACCTTGACTTGAGTTCACCCAAGTCAAAAAAAACATTCATCAATCCACTTCATAAAAACATACACACCCCAAATGCCCCAAAGGCATTATTTCAAGCAAGGAGCTAAACCAACCAAGTCAACACATAATTCAAACTTGGTTGTAGGTAATGACTTTGTCATCATGTCGACCGGATTTTCTGTAGTGTCAATCTTTTTCAATAACACTCTCTTGTGCTCAACTTCATCCCGGATGAAGTTATACTTAATATCAATGTGTTTGGACCTTCTATGAAATGTGTTTTGATTCCTAGCCAAATGAATTGCACTTTGACTATCACAATGCACACTTACCTCGCACACCTTATTGCACATTTCACCAACAAGACCTTTAAGCCATTTTGCCTCCTTGAATGACTCGGCCACGGCTATGTACTCCGCTTCGGTTGTTGAAAGAGCAACCACATCTTGTAAAGATGATTGCCAACTTATCGCTGAACCACCCAAAGTAAACACGAACCCACTTGTGGACTTTCTATTATCTAGATCACCACCATAATTCGAGTCACAAAACCCGGTTAGCTCGCTTGAATTCTTCCCATACATAAGACATACATTAGAAGTACCTTTTAAATACCTCAATAACCATTTTAGTGCCTCCCAATGTCCCTTCCCCGGATTAGACATATATCTACTCACCAAACTCACCGCATGAGCAATGTCGGGTCTAGAACACACCATAGCATACATAATGAAGACTCAACTCTCTTAAATAATGATAAGGAGAGATTGAAGACTTAATTCTCTTGAATGATGATAATTCAAAACACATATTGATTAAACAAATAAATTAAGTAATTACATTTAATTGTTTAAGTAAGTTTAAAATCATATTTGATATACATTTGATTTATATATATTTAAGTACGAAGTCGATGGAATATGCTTAAAGAACTTAAGTTTATTTTAAAGTTGATTTTATAAGTTCTGAAATATGTTTCAAAGTCTTGAAGATAATTACGTTTACAATCAGGTTAGTTTCGTAATTATATT
This sequence comes from Amaranthus tricolor, assembly GCF_026212465.1. NCBI lineage: Eukaryota > Viridiplantae > Streptophyta > Magnoliopsida > Caryophyllales > Amaranthaceae > Amaranthus > Amaranthus tricolor. The sequence goes on from NC_080058.1 coordinate 17,827,311, forward strand.
TGAAATATTTTAATAAGTCAATGTTCCTTGAAATTATATTTGAAATATTTTAATAGCTCAAGGTTCATTAAAATTAACTTGGATATTATTTGAAATTAAGGTTGAATATTTTATTACACGTTTTTGTTTAACGTTTAAATGTTTTACATTTGAACTTGAATTTAAATATGAGTTTAAATTAGTTTGATGATTAAATATAGTACAAGGTACACATGTTTTACTAATTATAGTACACGGCTATATTTGATAATTATGCAAGATCTAGAGTTTTCTATTAATAGGATGATATTTGAATTTATACTAAAAATAGAAAATGACGATTTGAATTAATGCTAATAATAGAAATTAATTTAAATGATTAATTAAATGTTGATAAATCTGGTTTGTGCTTATTATTCAATATCTTGTATGAGTACTAACGTGGCATTATAGCATTGGACAATTACAAACACAATGACGAAATTATTTTTAGCTGTCAGTACACGTCAGATTGAAGATAACCTCAAGATCTTGAAGTCAGGCGCAGAACGACCAGGTCAACAGAAAATAACGGATAGGAGCCTTCTTGTTTTTGAAGATGTGTTGAGGCATAACACTATATATATGAGGCTTCATTCCAGAACTAAGATACACCACTTCTTACAACTTTCTCTCTTAACTTAGAAATTCTCTAAGAGTTGTAATTTGTAATTCGTAATTCTTAATTCTTAGTTCATCTAACTCTTACATTTGTAATAGGCTTAAGAGTTTAAAAAGAGTTAGATTAAGTTTAATACGCCTAATCAAGAATACTTTTCAAAGTGTTCAACTTGTGAATCTCTATTGTGAGATTTGGGATTTTGCTTTAATTAAAGGGACTTGTAATACGGTTCTTCAAGGGGAAGAACGTGGTGAGAGGAGATAGTGAGATCTTCTTGTTTGTATTAAAGTCGGATTAATAAAAGGCGTTGAAATCCTACGGGGTGAAAGAGAACCCATAGGCGGGGAGTAGGTTAGTTAGAACCGAACCTCGTTAATATATCGCGTGTTATTCTTTAAAGTTTATTTTCCGCACATACGATTAGTGTTTCGAATTGGCTTAAAGCTGTTCTAGAAGACAGTTTTGACAGACTCCTCAAACTCTTGAGACAAACTGCCATAAAAGTTTTAAAATCCCAAACTCTCTATTCACCCCCCTCCCCCTTTAGAGAGTATTCAACCTCCTATTAACTTTCACATAACACTACCAACAGCACTAGTGTATAGGATTCTTACCATTTGGTCTTCTTCCGCCTTTGTTTATGGACACAACTTCTTGGATAATTTGAAATGAGAAGCAAGAGGAGTAGACACACCTTTAGCATCATCCATAGAGAAACGTTGCACAACTTTCTCGATGTACTTCCTTTGACTAAGGTATAGTATACCCTTAGCTCGATCTCTCAAAATCTCCATCCCAAGAATTTTCTTGGCTTCACCAAGATCCTTCATATCAAACTCACTTGAAAGCAACTCTTTCAAGTTCTCCACCTTAAACAAAGAGTTACATGCTACTAGCATGTCATCAACATATAAGAGCAAATATAACAAAGAACCATCTTCAAATTTCTTAAGATAGACACAACTATCATAAGAACTTCGAATAAAATCATGTGAAATCATAACGGAATCAAACCTTTTGTATTATTGCCTCGGAGATTGCTTCAACCCATACAATGATCTCTTCAATCTACACACATGATTTTCCCTACCGGCTACCTCAAAACCTTCCGGTTGCTTCATAAAGATTTCTTCTTCAAGCTCACTGTGAAGAAAAGCCGTTTTTACATCCAATTGATGTAACTCCAAATCCTCCATCGCCACCAAAGCAAGCAATGCCCTTATAGAAGAGTGTTTCACCACCGGTGAGAAAACTTCATGAAAATCAACATCCTCAATTTGAGAGTATCCCTTTGCAACTACCCTTGCTTCGTAGATGGGAGGAATGTCACTAGAAGGACCCTCCTTCTTCTTGAATATCTACTTGCACCCAACAATTTTCTTTTTCTTTGGTGCTTCAACGATATCCCAAGTCCTATTCTTTGCAAGAGACTTCATCTCTTGCTTCATAGCTATCAACCACTTGCTTGAGTCATTTCAGGCCATTACCTCCTTGTACGTACATGGTTCATTTAACCCTTCGACTTCGCTAGCAATGTTGAGAGCATATACCACATAATCACACTCTTCAATATACCTTCTCGGAGCCACGATCTTCCTTCTTTGCCTAGTTGTGGAAAAAGAGGGAGACCTTTGTTGAACATCATCATTACTTTCCTCATCTTCAATATTGGGAGGTTGATCCTCCACTTGTGCATCATAATTTACATTATTATCATTAGACTTTTCTATACTAGATACAAGCATGCTATTTTCATCAAAAACAACATCTCTAGAAACAATTATTCTCTTTGATTCATTATATCACACCCTATACCCCTTTACACCCACTCCATATCCCACAAAAATACACTTTCTAGTCTTAGGTTCTAACTTACCATCATTTACATGAATATAAGCTGGACAACCAAAGATTCTAAGACTAGAATAACTTACCGGAGTGTTGTACCACACTTCTTGTGGTGACTTGAATTTCAATGAGGGATGAGGAGAGCGGTTGATCAAATAACATGCCGTAGCAACCGCTTCGGCCCAAAATTGCTTCCCCAAATTTGCTTGTTTTAGCATACACCGAGCCCTCTCCAACAATGTTTTATTCATCATCTCCGCAACACCATTTTGTTGAGGACGTCCTGCACAAGTTCTATGTCTAACAATGCCTTCATTAGAACAATATTTAAGAAAATTTTTATCAACAAATTCAAGACCATTATCGGTTCTTAAGGTCTTGATTCTCCTACCGGTCTTCTTTTCAATCATCTTCTTCCATTCCAAGAAGACATCAAAAACTTCATTTTTATGTTTTATAAAATAACATCAAACTTTTCTTGAAAAATCACCAATAAAGGTCAACATGTAATTACAACCACTAAGGGAGGGCATTCGTGAAGGCCCCCACAAATCGGAATGGACATAGTCTAAAATTCCCTTAGTGTTGTGAATGACGGGTTTGAAACTAACTCTCTTGTGTTTCCCATAAACACAATGTTCACAAAAACCAAGGTTCCCAAATTTCTTCCCATCAAATAAACCTTGTTTAGAGAGTTCAAACATACCTCTTTCTCCCATGTGACCAAGCCTCAAATGCCAAAGTTTGGTGTCATGATCGGACATTGTGCTTGTGGAAATATTTGCCGAGCCAAGAATGGTTGAACCTTGAAGAGCATACAAACTCCCATTCAACTTACCCTTCATCACAACTAGTGAGCCTTTGGCAATCTTCATAACTCCACCTTCACAAGTGATTCTACACCCGATCTTGTCAAGAGTACCCAAAGATAAAAGATTCTTTTTTAAACCCGGAACATACCTAACATCCGTTAAGGTCCTCACAATCCCATCAAACATCTTCACTCTAATGCTCCCAATCCTAACAACCTTACAAGTAGTGTTGTTTTCCATGGTAACATTTCCCCATCAATACTTTCAAATGTATGGAAGAAAGTTTTGTTGGGAGTCATGTGGAATGTGCACCCCGAGTCAAGAATCCACTCATCATTATCTTTGTACCCATGTGTGGCAACAAGTACATCACCATCATCACTATCATTCACATAACTAGCATTTGCATTACTAGTTCCTTCCCTAGCTTCCTCTTCATTTTTCTTTTTTAACTTCCAACAATCCCTCTTGATGTGGCCCTTAAGCTTGCAATAATTACAAATTTTATTTTTATTTGGCCTAATAGACTTGGACCTCCCTTTACCCTTGTTTCCACTCCCACTAGTGGAACCTTTCTCTTGTGACCTCCCTCTCACAAACAAACCATCACTAGCATTGCTTTGTGACTTTTGTGATAATTGTGAATTGATAAGGTCCCTTTGTGTCAAGGCACTCTTCACATCATCACTACTCAAATTATCTCTACCATAGAGTAGAGTTTCTCTAAAATTTTTATAAGAAGGGGGTAAAGAACATAAGAGGTAAATTGCCAAGTCTTCATCATCAAGCTTGACATCAATGTTTTGCAAATCCATAACAATGGAGTAAAATTCATCTAAGTAAGGTTTCAAGGATTTACCTTCCTCCAAGCGTAGATCGTAGAGTCTACTTTTCAAAAGTAGCCTATTGGTAACACTCTTGGCCATATAGAGTGATTCCAACTTCTCTCATATACCCTTGGTTGTTGTTTCATTAACAACCTCTCTTGGAACTTCATTGGAAAGGCATAATTGGATTGCCGACAATGCCTTTGAGTCTATCTCTTCCCATCTTGCTGCGGACATTCATTCCGGCATCTTATCTACACCATCAATGGCCTTATGTACACCATTTTGGATTAAAATGGCTCTCATTTTGACTTGCCATAAGCCAAAATTTACATTCCTATCAAACTTCTCTATGTCAAGCTTCATTGTAGTCATGATTCTCAAATAACAACTTCTTAGGACACCGTAAAATCAACTTGGCTCTAATACCAATTGAAAACGTTTGCCAAAACCGATACGATGCTAAGAACAATACAAACAACAATGAACAAAGCAACGTTTGACAATGTAAGCTATTCAAAAGGACACAAGGATTTAAGGAGGTTCACCCAATGATAGCTACGTCCTCCGTGGTGTGTAGTTTCTGTTTATATTATATCAAGAATGAGTATAAACAACACTTCTAAAAGAAGAATTACAATTGAGCAAGAGATAAAAACAAAAGGCTATGTGTTTGGCTTAGGGGTTGTGTTTGATGTGTTTGATGTGTGAGTATGAGAACCCTATATATAGTACTAGATACTAGAATATCAATAGCTCACTTGAATACATAGTTAATATTGAGTAATGAATAATATGAAATAACTCCAAGAACTTGAAATGTCGAAAACTAGCATCCCATGCATATCAGAAAATCCGCTCGACCGAAACAGGGAGCTCGCTTGGTCGAGCGGTTTGGTCGAGCGAGGATCAGCAGCATTCTGGAGCATTCTGTCTGGCCGCTCGACCTACCAAAATTTCTCGCTCGGTCGAGCAGGTAGGTCGAGCGACCTTTCTGATCCTTCTGTCAGAATTCGATCGAGCTACCATAAATCAAGTCCCTTCTTCTTCTTCATTAATCTTCATTAACACCCATAATTCATCATGAATACTCACCACATAATTACATCCATTTACATTCCACAAACCAAGAGTCACACACATGATTACACACATTAACATGTGCACTCAAGTCACACATACCATTCATAACAATTATCAATACTTACACCACATGGGATCTATATTCTTTTGTCACTATTAATTAATCACTTTTAATGCATATTTTATTTTTAATTTTGAAGTTAAAATAATCAAAAAGAATCTTATTTAATTGATTTTAATGTAAATATAATAAAAATTATATATTTTTTCTATCCTATTCACCTGGTTCATAAATTTAGATTACAAAATATGTAAATTTATTTAAATCTAGTTAAAATATACTCTAAAGATTTCACTTTTAACAATTTTAGAGAATATCAAATATTTAAACATATTTACGTATTGTATAACTTAAATCTACACTGGCTGTATAGGTTAGAATATTCGTAAATTAAATTAGTGATGTGTTGCATTAATTATATAATAAACAAGGAGTTGAATTATGGAAAGTTGATATGAATAATCCTTGCATTGAGACGAATCAAACAAGATTCCACATGACTATGTTTAAACTTGTAGATTAATAATAAATTACAAATTAAGAGTAAAAGATAAATAGTGTCCAAAAAGCAAATAGTATGTTGGTGCTGAATTGGTGGGAGTAAGACAATAAAAAAAATAAAACTAAATAAATGTGTTGATTAGGTATGCATAAAACACCAAAATATACTTGGAAGAATTAATAAGGCGACAAAAATACTGTAGAAAGGCGGTTTAAATAGAGTATGATATGATATATTTTTGCAAAACTAGTCAGATTCTTTACTGAAACAATCAAGTGATTGAAATTTAAAACAAACTGTTTGAGGAATAAAGTTAAGCAAATGCTATAACTATGACTTTTTATGCTATAACCGAATACAAACAAAGAAGAAAATAATACTACCTCCAATTCTACCTATTAGTTTTATTTACTTTTTTTTCACTATTTACTTATCACTCTAAATTTGTATTTTATTTTTAGTCTATAAATTAAAACAATATCATGTAAAATCTTGTTTAATTCGTCTCAATACAAAGATTATTAATATCAATTTTTTATAATTTTTAATTAAGAATAATTAAAGAAATTAAATGTTAAAATGTTATCTCGATAAGTGAGAAAAATTAAATGGGACTAATAGGTTGAATATGAAGTAGTAATAGAGAACACAAATGAATTTCAAGATCAAAATATAACTCAAGCTAGAAATTAACTCGAACCAGAGACACCTAGAGAAGCCTACGCCTCTCAAAAATAAGAGCACTAGCACTATGCATCCTCCAAAAACCAAAACCACGTATCTAGTTACAAGGATCTCTCTTATTTGTTCACTAACCCTCCCTGCAACTTTATAAACAATGCCATTGAAAAAAATTTTGATTTACAAGAGTGATTATCAAAAAGTTTTTTGTTGCACTGGATACACAGGCTATAAATCATCATGGTCCAAACTTCCACAATGAGCTTTGCCTAGTCAGTCTTCTGTTTTTTCAGCTCATTTATCTGCAAAATATCCTCTGAAATGGTGGTGTCTTCTAGCCCGTGCTGAAGGAACATAAAAAGACTTCTTTTGACCTTTTGGGCATACTGGCAGTCATACAACAGGTGTAATAAATATTCATTGGCAATATTGCACATAACACATTCAGTATCATCAATCTTCATCCATTTGTTTATTTTGTCTTCGGTTGCTAGTCTATTCTAGATGACCACCCATGTGATGAAAAAGGTTTAGAAGAAGGTCGCATTTATCATTAAAACAAGGTCACATTTATCTTCTAAATATTTCTGTAGCCCTATGCTACCAATTAGACACTCAATTCCCAGTAAACTAACAAAACTAATCCAAATTGAATAAAAATGAAGTCACTATCAAAAAACAAGATGACCAAAGAAATCACAAGTATAAAAAGGTATTCTTAGATGCGAGCACAAGGAGCAATTTTAATGAGGATTAAGTGATGGCTTAAAGACTTTGTATATGACAATTGTAGGATATTTGCTAATACCGTCTAGCTTCAATACTTTTGTATTTATATACTCTTAAGCACCAATTCTTTAATGATTACTTTCTCAATGTAATCTGTTCAGGAACTAGAATCTAGTAGCTCTAATTCAAACCTGTAAGAAAATAATTTAATAATATTTTAGAGCTTCTAAAACGATAAGATATTTAGGAGAAAATAATATCTCTAAAATCGCAAAAAGGAAATAACATCAATGGATTAAAGCCAATCAAAGATATGATTTTCACCTACATAAAGATTTCTATAAAGAGACATTTACCTAGAGCTATCAAAGAGATGAATTCTCTTTTCTTCAAGCAAGGCTTTAGTGAATGAAGCCACAATTCTTGCATAAAACCGAGCACAATATCTTGTTCTTTGAATCATAAGTCTTTCTATAATAATTTAGAATATCCAAGATAATCAAAAGATGAGTAAGATAAATATGCTCACACTATCAACGACCGATCATCATGACTATTTCGAGTAGTATACATATTTAGTCCAAGCAAGTGAACTTAGAGTATCAAGTGAAGCTATATACATATGTTAATTCGAACCATAATATAACATAGCAATAAGTTAATAACAATTCTAATTTAATACTTTGACATGCTGATCATCTTATATAGACTTTGTCTTCCTTCATATAAAACGAATTCATTTAAGGGGTCTAGCCAACAACACGTTCTTCAATAATCATTACTCAAATACTTTTTCAATCCAATAATATATTTGTTTATCTTTAATTTAAACTTTAAAATGCTCATCATATTTTGACTTATGCTACTATTCACATATAAAGTTTAATCTTAAATGACTACTAGAATTAATGCATAAGGAAACCATAATTTAATAAAATTTTATAATTTTAATTTCAAAAAACTCAAAGTTAGTTAAAGATTAAGTTAAGAATTAAAAGAGGTATCGTTAAAAATAGTTTATGTATCTCATACAAAGAAAATATAATAAATTCAAACCCTAAAGACCAAAGTCCTTCTTCTAAGCACTTTCCAAGCTAACCCAATTGGCAAGCTCCAAAACACAAAATTTATATACTATTTGGTGGTGGCATTTTGCAGTAGATTTTTCACGATTTAATTAATATGTTAAAGGTAATAAACTAAGATTTTTAAGTATGGTTATGCAAAAGCCACAATAAATATATATATATATATATATATATATATATATATATATATATATATATATATATATATATATATATATATTTAAAACATATTTAAATTTAAAATAAATTTGTTTACATTTGGTAACAACTTCATGTTAATTAACATATACTTATACATATGACAATCACTCTAACAACAAAATGGTATTTTGGCAGTAGCTATTATTTATAAGGGGTAAGCAATTTAACACCAAAAATCCATACTTAATTAAGAAATTTGGGAGGTCCAAAACATCCAATATTAATTAGTGCAAAGCTGTCAAAGTTGAAAATTTAGAAATAAGTAGTAGTAGTAGTAATAGTAGTAGGTAGTGTTCGTCCAAAGGGAGATAAACCAAAATTTATTGCTAACCTAACTATTAAGTATAAACACCTTAATTTCCCCTTCAAACTCTCTTACTCAATCCCATTAAAATATTAAAATATATAAAACCTGTAATATACTTCACTTTTTGTATTCTGTTATCTCCTCAACTACATTCTTTAAATGCTCATCTCATTTTCCATTCTATCCTTGCAGTTAGTTGCCTCATCGATTTTCCAAACACCAATATAAAACTGACACACATTTACACACATATTTCTCAACAAACAGATTACTTATTTTCTTATTATCTTTCTTTCTTTATTATACTCTGTTTGTTTCACCACACAAACAAACAATCAGGGAGAGAGTTTTCTGGGCAATGCACAGTGCAAGAAACAGGGGAAAGCAGGGAAAAACAGAAGAAAACAGGGGAAAACAGAGGAATACACAGAAAATGGAAAAGTGTAATCATTTTTGTGAAGCAAATAAGGGTCAAATTGAGAAGAAATCCAATAAAAAGGAGTATAAGCTTGTGGGTTTTAATGAATTGCCTAGTTATATGAAGGATAATGAGTTTATCTTGAAGTATTATAGAGCAGAATGGCCTTTAAAACAAGCTTTTTTTAGCTTGTTTCAGTGGCATAATGAAACGCTCAATGTTTGGACGTAAGTTGTTTTTTCTTTTGAATTCGAGATGGTTTTTTTAGGGTTTATTTTGCTGATGTTGATGGTGATTTTTGGGTTTGATTGCAGGCATTTACTTGGGTTTCTTCTGTTCGTTGGATTAACTATTGTTAATGCTGCTCATTTGTCACAAGCTGTTGATCTTTTTGGGATTTTTAGGTATTTTATTCAAAATTAAAATTAATTTCCTTGCTCGTTTGCTTTAGGTATTTTCTTTTATTACATTTTCTGAATTAATTTGAAGTTCATCTCTTTAGTTTGTTTGATAACAAGTTCGTCTCTTTAGTCCGTGATATATTGGTTGTATCTACGAACAGCTACAATTGTTGTTTTGGTGGATTTTTTTAAGCTGAATGAATAAGCAGATTGTTAATAGAGACATTTTAAAACTTTGATAAGTTGGATGCATTGTATTAAAAAAAAGTGGGTTATAAACCAAATATCAAATTTTCAATAAATTCTAAACGTTATTTGCAAAACAAGTTTGTTTTTACTCTCTAATCCACAAACAAAGAACCAACCAAAAAGTCGGTCAAAGTATTATTTACCAAATAAGGCCATAGTGTATTTATAATCAGTAAATTACAAAGAAAAGAAATACGGTCCATGACGTCTATACAGAGTTGTATTGTTTTATAGCAAATTTCGCACGAGATCATCTCATTATGAAACGAATATTAATAGGCTGGGTCAAACTCAAAATTAATAAAAAATAAATTAATTTTGACTTTAAAAATATTAATTCAAACTTATTAAAGTGATTAATTTTAACTTAAAATAAAGTTTAAATGAATCAATTTTAAAAAAAAATTAATTTTGTCCTTAAACTGATCAATTACAACATTAAAGTAATTAATTTATACTTACAAGTTTATTACCTTAAATGGATCAATTTATTTTAAAGTATTCAATTTCAGCGTTAAAAACTTTAACTTAAAATAATCAATTATATATAATGTAATCAATTAAATGATCAATTATAACTTTGGAAAGAACTCATTTTTAATCTCAAAAGTATAAATTATTATCTTAAATTTACCAATATCTAATTGCGTATTTATAATGAAGCATATTGGGCTATTAACTCACGAGTAAGACGGTCTTTTGCAAGTTATTGTGTTCTATGAGTAAATGATTGCTTGATATTTTTTCAAAAGTTCAAATAAAGTAATAAAATAGAAGTTTAATTATTCAAGGAGATCATGATAAAATAAATTAAGCAGAACTGACACCAATTTCAATAAAATTTCACAATTAAATGAGAGTGGTAAGACTATTTTATTGGATTGACTAAATGTATATTTATTTATTATCGTAAAATAATAATTTAAAATCTTAAAGTAATCAATCATAAAAATAAGTTAATTATGTGAACTTGTCTCATGGTGAAATGGTCTAATAAAATACAAACCAAAAAAATTTAATTGTCAAAGTTATAAATTCTAAAATTAATGTTACACCCTTAACATGACAAGTATTGACAACTATATATCATGAATATCAAACTTAAGATTATAGAATAGTCAAGAAATTTAGTATGATGTATACAAAAAACGATAATTGCATGCATCAACCAGGCATTCATGATTTAGATATCACCATGAATTGATCGTCTAATTAACAAACACCAATAAGACATGCTAAATTTCCTTTATAAGACTAGTCAAAATAGATACATATTTCACTTGTCCGTTTCACCCATCACAAACCATGAATGAATTTTTTTTTTTTTTTTTTTTTTACTTTTTCACATTTTTCCTTTATTACACAATAAGACTTATTAATATAAGGGGGAACATATCTTTTGGATAGAAGGGTATTAACTAATGCTAAAAATAATGGTATCTTTGTTTATTTGAGTTACAATTTGACTTATTAGGGTGGTTGTTAAACCATATTTAACTATTGTTCTTCATAGTTTCTTGTTGTACTTTTGTCTCTGAGTAGGTATACCATCTTGCCATTGCTAGCTTGGCTTCTTCAAGTTTCCGCGTGTTAATTAGATGAACATATAATATATTCCTGTCGTTCTGTGTTAATTGTTGTTTAAGTCAACAACATTTCATTAGCCAATATCAATTAATTGGCTCTAATCTCCACGATATTCTCTGCGCAATATAAAAGCATTGGATCTAGGTGCCCTCATGTGAGGTAATAGGATGTAAACCAGCAACCTGTGGGTTTTGAGACAAGGGCTAAACCGGCTGTGCTATTCATTTTTTCTTTATTAATATGAGATTTTAATTGCACTTAATGTGTTCAAAGATATACAACAAAGGTCTATTAAATGCAGTTATAATTTCTAATACCTATTTAAAATATAATTAACTTTTCTTAACTATTCCTTTTGTATGGTTTAACAAAACATTCAATTGAAAACATTTTATACATATATATATATATATATATATATATGATGTTTTGAATTTTTTTTATCAACTGTGCTTCTACTGAGTTTAAATTTTAGATCCGCCTATATGCTGTCCTTTCTACAAGCATGAGTTTCTTGCAACAATCATGTAGGTTGAAATTGATTTTGCTCTTTATTTATGAAAATTTCAGGACTTATTCATCTGGTTTAGACAAAAACGCATCTCATGATTCTACTAATCTTCTCATGGTAAGCAACTTTGAGAATGCTCCATGTACCATTGTCCACGTATTAATACTTAATGACACGATCAACCTTCGACATTAACGTTCTAATACTTTGAAACATTTCAGGGAATGACGAAAATGATGGATTTGAACAGCTTAGCCCACCAAGGAGACATTGAATCAACAGCAAGATGGCCTTTCTATGTGTACTTATGTGGCTCAATGTACTGCCTTTTATCAAGCAGTATTTGCCATCTTTTCTGTTGCCACTCTCATAAAATGAACTTATGGCTCCTTCGAATGGACTACACCGGGATCACTGTCATGATCATTACCTCATTCTTTCCTGCAATGTACTACATTTTCTTATGCCAACCCATCTGGCAAATAGTCTACCTTTCAGGGATATCTATCTTCGGAGTCTTCACTATCGCAACAATGCTTTCTCCTACCCTCTCATCAGGAAAATGTCGAGCCTTTCGTGCTATACTCTTCGTGTCCATGGGTCTATTCGGGATTATCCCCGCAATTCATGCTTGTATTCTGAATTGGGATAACCCAAGAAGGAATTTGACCCTTGCTTATGAATCTGTTATGGCACTGTCATACCTTATTGGGACATGCTTCTATGTGACCCGGATTCCAGAAAGATGGCGGCCTGGTTGGTTCGATCTTGCAGGTCATAGTCATCAGATTTTCCATGTGTTTGTGCTGTTGGGTGCATTGGCTCACTATGGTGCTGCACTACTTTTCATGGAATACAGAGATATGGTAGGGTGTTGATAATGACCTAAAAATTGGATTTAAGATCACCTGCTAAATCAGATCAATTACATTACTGTTTTATAATGTTTAGACTGATTATACATTATTGGATAATTATAGGAATTGTAGATATAAGGAAAATTATTATTCATTTGTTAGCAAAAGCTATTCAGAAACTCTGAACAGTTGAGCAATACAATACATAAAGCATTCATATTTAATCTTGTGTTAAGCAAAACTATTGATTAATGTACTACATACTATATCTTAATCTTATACTATATATTGTGAAGAATGTATGAATTGTTTCATAATATCATGAATTTTCCACAATGCAGGAATCAGCTGTATTGGTTAAGTCTGTCATAATCCTTTGTTTTGACATCAGAATTCTATTGATGTCTAACGCCTAAATACCATAACATTCCAACATTTGCTTGTCGCATTATCATTAGGTAGATCCTACACTTAGGATATATCTGTTCGTGAATAGTGATAACAAAGACGTCATATAC
>NC_080058.1:17848130-17850634 GCF_026212465.1 Amaranthus tricolor
TTGAAACCGAACTCCCTTTTTAAGCAACTCAAAAAATGGTCGGGCAATTTTAGAAAAAATTTTCCACAAACTTCCTGTAATAGCCTGCAAAGCCTAAGAAACTTCTTACTTCAGTAACACTCTTTGAATTCGGCTATTCCATTACTGCCCTAATCTTTTCAAGGTCAATAGAAATTTCATCCTTCGAAACAATGTGCCTTAAGATAGATATCTTCTCTAACCAGAATTCACATTTACTAAACTTGCATAAAGTTTCTCCTTTCTCAATTTCTCCCAAAACTATCCTTAAGTGCTTCTCATGATGATCTTCATTCTTCGAATACACCAATATATCATCAATAAACACAACTACAAACTTATCCAGGTAAGGGGTTGAACGTATCTGTGCATGAGATCCATGAATGCTGCTGGAGCATTCGTAAGACCAAATGGCATTACTAGAAACTCATAGTGCCCATATATGGTTCTGAATGCAGTCTTAGGAATATCTTCTTCAGCAATTCTTAATTGATAATAACCAGACCTCAAATCTATCTTCGAAAAGACCTTTGCTCCCCCCAACTGATCAAAAAGGTCGTCTATCCTTTGCTCCACTATAATTCACGAAATTAATACACAACTTATATTTCATATATATATATATGTACAGAAAAAGTTTCGTGTAAAAATATAAATGTTTACTATTTTAATTATAATTATTTCGGTTTATGCGGTTTTTAGGCAATTTAAATAAATAATTCATATAAAATAATATACAACGAATTAATTCACCAAAAATTTCCAGAAATATTAATTTATATATAATAAACACATATAAAATTTATGAGCATAATTTTATGTAAATAAATATATGTAAGAATTTATACCTTTAATAATTTCACTATCAATTAAATTCCTTTGTTGTAGAATTTTTAGCCAAAATATTAGCTTCCTCCCCTTTAATTTCTATAATTAACACTAAATACTATTATTTGAAAAATTTTTGAGGATTTTTAGGAATTTTTCTAGGGTTTTTTGGAATTGTTTAGGAATTAGTTTATATTTGAAATAAATTTTCAGATTTTCCTTCCCCTTTTTTTAACCCACGACATTCATTTAAATAGGCCAAGATTTTTATTATTTTAATTTTTTTCCTTATCCTTCATGGGCAAGAAAAATAAAGTGATAAGGATAAGAACATAAATTAACATGCCATCTAAATAAATTAGGATAAGGCTAGATGGAAATTATGCCACCTAATTTAGTCTTTGCCGCCAACTTCTAGATTTTTAGATTTTTACTTCTTTATTATTATTATTATTATTATTATTATTATTATTATTATTATATTATTATTATTATTATTATTATTATTATTGTTATTATTATTGTTATTATTATTATTATTATTATTATTATTATTATTATTATTATTATTATTATTATTATTATTATTATTATTATTATTATATATATCTTTTTTTTAATAAATTAATATGAGAAATAAAAAGATTAACTTATTGTAGGTAATTTAGCTAAATTTAATATTTAGGTAATTTATTTTAAGAGAAATAAATTATATATAAAAGAAAATCGAGAACTTAAAAATGATTGGAATAAAATTTCGAAATGGCATTAAAAAGAAAATAATAAAACGAAACGATTATTTAATTTGTCAAAATATTTAAGATTAAGAAAAACGGTCTGTTACACTTTAAGTATTCTAATTTTGGAATAGAAATTTTAAGCCTTGAAATTGAAATTTAAAAGTTTGAATTGTGATGTTAAACTTAATCCTTTGGAAAAGAAATGTTAAGGCTTAGAATGGAGATTTTATCGTTAGAATGGACATTTTAAGACTTAAAATAGACATTTACATCTTTATAGTAGGATGTTAAACTTAAGCCATCTTAAAAATGAAGATTAAGCATTAAAATTGGCATTTTAAGAATTAAAATGGGCACTTTAATCATTAAATCAACAGCTTTAAAATATGCATTGAAAACTTTGAAGTTGACCTGGAATACTAGGTTTGGTTGTACAACTGCCACACAGGAGCGTTTCTCAAACTACAAAGTCAATGACAACATAGCAAATTTAAGTTCATTTTAGAATTGTATGATCCTAAGATTCAATTTTACTGTTCTAAAGGATTCCAAGTACAATCCATATTTAAACCAATTGATATAAAATATCATTTGAAAACTCACATATATAATAAGTCCACAGAATTAAAGAATTATTTTTTTATAGGTTAGCGAAACCAAAGAACTATAAATTACAGAAATGACTGTTACAGTAAAAACATAAAAAGAATGACATGATAGAAGGCAACATAGTGCAGCTAGCAACATAGTATAAGTATGCACCTAGAATTAGCCAAATTATATTGTATAATATGAATATAAAACGCACAAAAAATTCCCAACATATTTATTAGAAGTAATATTCTATGTATTTGTTTCCACACAGACGTTGAAGAGAAGAAATGAAGAAGAAAGTAGTTGTTTATTTGGAATATGTAA
>NC_080058.1:17850734-17870734 GCF_026212465.1 Amaranthus tricolor
ATATATATATATATATACCTATATATCTATATATATAAATATATATATATATACATAATATATATATATATATATACATATATATATATATACATATATATATATATACATATATATATACTATATATATATATATATATATATTATATAATATATATAATATATATATAAATATATATCATATATATATATACATTATATATATATATATATATATATATATATATATATATATATATATATATATATGTATATATATATATATATATATATATATATATATATATATATATATATATATATATATAATATATATATATATATATATATATATATATATATATATATATATATATATATATATATATATATATATATATATTAATCAAACTCAATTAATTTCAGATATTTACCTGTCAAACGGATACATCTATCACTATTAGACCGGTCCTGCAATCCTTGTGTCATATGCCAAATGTATAGGAAGGTGTTCCATGCTATCGAAGAATATGGATGGAAATATCGTCTCTAGTTTGTAGATGATAGCTGGAATATCTTTTTCGATCTTCCTCAAATTTTCCACACATATTTCTTTGGTTGTCAAACTTTTAATATATAAGCTCAACTCGGTAAGAGCTTTCTAGACCTTCATCGGTAGCAATTCTGTGAATTCAATTGCAATTAATTGTTGCATGAAAACATGAAAGTCGTGACTTTTTAAGAAACAGATAGAGTATTTTGTTTCTTGGGACCACATATATTATGAAATAAATTTTATTTTGTTGAAATATGATTTTAATTGTGCATGTTATTGATAAACGAAACTATTACTTCTCTAAAAATGTAAATCATGGTTAACCAGTTAAACAATATATTTAATTTTCACTTAGGCCTTGAGATTGTAAAATGATTGTAAACAATTTCCTTGACTGTGAATGCAACCTAAGAATTGTTCTTAGGTGTATGAGGCGCGAAGTTATTCTTGATACCCTACTCCCTACTTATGTCTTGATAATGTCAAACCAATCGAAAAAAGGTCAAGCAGACAATTATTGAGAACTCAAACTTAATAACATATTTGATGTTATAATATATAAAGTTGGACTTCAAAAAGAGATTCAACGGGTAAGATGCTTAGAGCATTAGGCAACAACTGAAAGCAATATTTCAGTAACATGCTAGGTTGGAAACGGTTGAACTAAATCGCATGATTTTTCAGTGTGAGCTAAATGGGGGGTAGTTTGTTCGACCACACGTATTCAATATGATTGGATATTTCAACATGTTGAGAAACTGAGTTTCTCTTACCATGAAAAGGTTATCATTGATACTATTAGGGATTTCTTACAAGATGGATTTAACACCTTAAGGGGTTATTTCTACATGAAAAATGGGAAGTCATCCCCACAAGAGTTGCGTGGGATGTTGGTGTAAGCTTAGCGGAGCATCTATAAAGATCCTTAAAAGCTCATTCAGGATGTCTTGTTGACGAAGAAGACCACAAACTTTAAGAAAGGCAAGGCTTCAAAAGCTGAAAAAGAGAATGGAATTGCAATAGTCACAATTCCGACTCCAAAACCTAAAACCTTGAAGCCTAAGGTTGCTACTGAGCAAAGGCGCTTTTATTGCAATGAGATTGGTCATTGGAAGCGCAACAATCAGAAATACTTAGAAGAAAAGAAGAAGGGTACTTCTACTTTAGGTATATATGTTATAGAAGTTAATATGACAACTTTTTCTAGTATTGGGGACCGCTTATGGTACTCAAATTATTAACAATGTGCAAGGAGTAACAAGCACTAGAAAATTAGCAAATCTAGCAAGCATTAGAAAACCAGCAACGCGAATGGTACACTTCGAGTTGGAAATGGTGCTAAAGTAACAGTTATCTAAGTTGGGATCTTTGATTTTTGTTTTCCATCATAGGACTCCTTCGGGTACTCCTCAACCTAATGGTGTATCTGAAAAGAGAAATCAAACTTTATTAGATATGATTTTATGTACAGTGTCAATTGCAGAGCACCCTGTTTCTTTCTAGGGACATTAACTGGAAATAGTTGCACTCTTAAGCAACAGAGTTCCTTCTATAGCATTTGAAAAGACATTATATCAGATTTGGATAGAAAATAAAGTTTCTTTAATGTCATTTCTTAGAATTTAGGGTTGTGATATGCAAAATGTTTACAACCGGATAAAATTATACCAACATCAGATAACTGTATCTTTATAGGATATCCTAAAGAAACAAAAGGGTATTACTTCTACAATCGAAGGAAAATAAAGTGTTTATTTCTCATGATGGTGTTTTCCTTAAAAAGGATTTTATTTTCAAGAAAAACAAGTGGGAGAAAAATATTTCTCGAAGAAGTTCGAGAAGAGCAGCAACTGGACGAAGTTCACACTTTGTGAAAGACTATCGGACATGAAAATATTTCTGAAGAAATGAATTAAGGTCATCAATTCCTATCGTCTCATTTGGTGATGAATCTTACAATTTTTATACCTTCAAAGTAAAATAATCTTTTGTCGCTTTCCTATGAACGACAGGTAAACCTATGGTTTCGTCAAAGAAATAGTTTGATTTTTTTATGACAGATGCCTTTAAATTTTTGAAAACCAGGAGCCTACTACGTTCAAACAAGCTTAAAAGGGTAAAAACTCAGCCAAATGGCTTGGAGCCATGCAATATAAGATGGATTTGATGATTGAAAATCAAGTATGGGACTTGATAAATTTTCCTGATGGAGTAAAACCTATTGGTTGCAAATGTTGGTTCAAACTGACAGATAGAGTTGATTTACCCTTCATCTCCTTATACTCCTCTAGACTAGACATGAAAGTCCTTCAAGACCTACTCTCATTGCATAATACTTGAACACTTTTCACAATGTTTGGACACATTGCATGCCCACTTCACTGTTACCAAAGGGTTTTTGGTTTCTAACCCCAAGCATGTGTGTTTAGGATTTTGAATTTTTTTGATAGCCTAAGTAACACCATCAAGCAGCCTAGAAGCATGCAATCTCCACTCATATTTTGCATCACTACAACTAACTGCGTACCTAAGCGTGCCTGCTTTATCAACAATCACAGAAAAACCAGATTGTATGCAATAATTCCTAATAACATCCCTCATATGTTACTTTTCTATAAGCAATTGCCACTCTTTAATCACAATGTTCCCAAAACCTTTATCTTTGTACAATTCCCCATTCCTATACAACTTAGCCAAATAATTATCAAAGTTATCACATTGATCATCTCAAACTGGTCCTTCAAATGGATCAAAGTAATCTTTAACTACATCAACATCATCTATCCTAATGCCATCCTCTACCTCAGCCTCTTCATCAATATCAACCAAAAGACACACTCTCACTGTCACTACTATGGAATGACATGGTTGGACTGAAAGATTCATCATCATTCTCACCGAGCAAAGGATCCTGTTCCAGATGCAGCAGCAGCCTCCTTTTCCTTATTCTGTTGCACTAGTCCTGCAGACTTTCTAGTAACTGCCTTCTTAATTCCCTTTCTTTTCAAAGTGGTCTTTGGGATATTTTTGGTCAAACTAGACTTTGTCTTAGCAGTTTTCTTTGGGGGTGGTCTTTGGTGTTCTCTTTGGTGTTGTCTTCTCCACATTACCTTCATCATTACCTTGACTCTGGATAGGATCATTAGCTTCATCATCAACTTCGCCAGCTTGTTTTATCTCATTCAAAAACTCAGCATTTTCAATGATCACATCAATCATGTTACCAGGGGATGGTGCGGGCTCCATTTCAGTCTCAACGTGTCTGCTCTGCTTTCTAAGAACAGGTAGTTTGGGCCTAAACTCAATCTTTGGTGGTTTCCAGCCCTTGGGCTTCACAATCTGCAATAGGCTTGGAATAGGGTCCACTTCCTGATTTATGCACTTTATACTATATTTTAATGCTCCGTTCCCTTGCGTTTTATAACATTCTGATGTGTGATTTCGCATTATCCATGTGGTTTTACGCTTGGTTGGAGTTTTTGTGTGTCTTTGATTATTTCAGGCCATTTTACTCCACTCTTGTATTGGAAGCGGATCACTCCTGAGCATTAGAATGCGTACTTTGAGATTTGGCAGAGTTCGAGACCACACTACGGCACTTTTGTGAGCTCACAGCTCCATTCGTATATGCTTCTAGTCCCGTTGGGTCTCGTTTGTACTTTTGTCGTGTTCTAATGAAGAAAAGTAAGCACAAGATGATGGGCCCGGGCGGGTATTTTCATACCCGAGCGATTTCAAGTGAGAAATAGGAATGTAAGCCTCCAAGCCCAGGACCCGGTCGAGCATGCTCTAAACCCGGTCGGGTTTCTCAACAACCAGTTTGCATAAGTATGCAGCATACGGACCCGTTCGGGTCTTTGCTTAAATCCGGTCGGGTCCTGCAAATTCTGCTCACTGGAAACCCTCAACACACGGACCCGGTCCGGTCTTCCAGAAACCCGGTCCGGTCCTGCTTTAATAACCGTTTTTCCGCACAGTTTTCTTATTTAATCATTAAGGAATGTAATAGAACGGGGGTAAACATTTTTTCTCTGCTTTTTAGATACAATTAGTTCTTCATTTTTGGGGTGAAAGAAACTTTGTAACTTTCAATTACTTTCGTTCGTCATTTCGTATTCGATTTCAAGTATTATTTCTTTATCCTTTCCTTGTTATCACTTTCAATCATGTTTTCTTTAATTAATTCTTGTTTTGTTGCAATTGATATGTCTGAGTAGTTTCTTAATCTAGGGTTAGATGGAACCCTAGCCATGATGTTAATGATGAATTATTGAATCCCAATCCCTTTTTGTTATGCATAATCCTTGTTCATGCTTGGTTTCTTATGCTAGTTAACTCATGTATTTTCAATAGAAATTTTGAAAATTGTGGTTAACGATTTATTCAATTGCTAACGAAAGTTAGAATTGAATGAATTGTCTTTTAGATCAAGGGCTTGATAATCTTCATGAAAATCGATAGATTTGATTGTTGGATCTTATAGAATACTATGTTCAATGTCATTACTATACTTGATTCCATGAAAATAGGTTTGATTGTATGGTAGTGAAGCGAATAGTCTTTGAAAGAAGTTATTAGTATCTTTAATGGTGTATTCGTCCTATTGAACTTGGTTATGATTGTTGTAGGGGTAGTAGGATCTCATTGTCATCATATCATGCTAGTGGGGAAGTTTATCCCTAGATGTTTTAGTATCATTGATTTACCTTGCTAATTTAATTGTTTGTACTCTAGTCATTTAGTTAGTTTAGACATATATTCTCTAAAATTGTGTGTTACTTAGGATCAATTGGTAACCGGAGAATAATCATTTACTACATTGTTCCCTGTGGATTCGACCCTAACTGTTGCTATACTAGTTGCATTTTAGGATTTGTTTGATAGTACATAAACGACCTATCACTTCCATATCAAAATTATCTTCATTCACAGCAGGTTCCTCGCAGACATCATCAACATCTATATCATCCTCAACAACATGTTCCTCAGGTATTACAGAATTTGGAATGGGGTCCACATCATCATCAACATTCAACATAGGATGTTTCTCATAGGGTGCACTAGGGGTTGGAATTATCATAACATCATCATCATCTTCTTCATCATCAAGTTCTGCAGGGGTTGGATTAGGTGTCAAATCTTTCTTCTGTGCATTCTGCTTTAAGGTTTCCCTAAGCCTCCTAGCATTATCGAACATGCATTAGGTTTTGAGTCCCCTACATGGATGCAAATACCGTCCTTACCCTTATTTCTACTAAACGTCCCCAACAACGCTTTATCATCAAGTAGTTGAACATGTCTCGTTTTGTATACATAACTAAAACTGGGATGTTCAGGCATCAAATGTTCCTCCCTTTCAGCTTTATCCCAATAATCAATGATCATGTCTAGTAAGTTAACTAGGTCTTCATCATCAACAAAAAATTCTGTCTCTTTACCCTTGTATACAAATTTCAACACCACACTATCATCCATTTAGAATCTATAAATAAAAAACAAAAAAAAGTCCGACATCAATCATTCATTGCACTACACATTTAAATTTAAAAAAAAAACCCTAATTTTTAGGGTTTAGTACTTACAAAACGACTCAGGACACTTTTAAACGACATAATTCAAGAAAAAACCCTAATGATTGCAATATTTAAGGCGACAAAATCAAAAAAATTGCAGCATTATACTGACATTTAGGGCAAGAACTCAAACAACCCAATATCTTGCATGTACAGAAAGAAAGGAGGAAAGATTAGGGAACTTAAGAAAGTGAAGTAAAGCAGCAATAAGGAAGAAGAAGCTTCAGCAATGGCGTACTCAACCCAGGTGGATGATGATGAAGACAGAGTAAGCAAGTATGCGTTAGAAGGGAAAAGGAAGAGGGAAAGCAAATGAATCAGAAACTAACCGTGGTTGGTTTTTTTATAAAATTTAACGGCCAATTAACGAAAAAAACATAAAAAGTGTCACGTTTGTAATTAGCAAGATATGTTGGGGGTACCATTGGAATTACGAAAAACACAGGGGTACCAAAGATAAAGTGCAATAACACAGGTATACCATTGATAATATTATAAAAGGTAAAAAAAATAAGAAAGAATCGAAGAAATACGTAAATTATAAGTGTTTAACTTACTTCAAACAGTTGAAAACTATTCAAAAAGCTACATTAATCACATCTATGTGTTGGTATGTTTTTTGAAAACACAATTTCAGTTATTAAATTTAGTTTGTTCTCGCCACTCCATTTTCACATTTTCATTACTCAATTAATGAAATAGAGAATTTTTATTTTTATCCTAATCTAAGTAGAAGAATTGTAGCTATAAGTTCTATAAGGATAATACACTCTCCTAATTCACCTTAATAGTTACATTTGACTAAGCACATTTGTGAAAGCAATAACTCTATCATTGATATCTCTAATATTGCTTAACTAAAAATTGTAAAAAGTTAATATTAATGATTTTACATTCAGACGAATCAAACAAAATCTCACTTGACTACATATGTTCTAATTTATAGAATAAGATTAAAATACTAAGAGTAATTAATGAATATTATGAAAAGTCAAAGGAAATTATTAGGATGAATATGAGGGAGTATGTAATAATGTAACATAAACGCTAAATGGAGAAGTTAATCTATACAATATACTAATGAAGAAACGATTAGAACACATGTCGACTTTATATTAAAAAATTTTCCGCTCTTTTCATTTTCTTATTAGGAAAATATTTTTTAGCATATCATGTAATATCATTCTGATTAGATTTGTTTAATCGATTAATTACAAAAGATTTTAAAACTTTACTTTATTTACTAATAATTTACCACATACAATCATCTAAAATATGTAATATCTTTTAATTGCAATGGTTATCAAATAACATATTAATGATTTATGTAAATTATTAATTTTCATTAAAATAAATTTGTAATAAATTAAGAAAAGAAAATAATTTTGAAAGTTTTTCATAAATAATCCTGTATATTACTTACATGGCTATATTAAAAAAAATTGCATAAATATAATAGATTACACATAAATTATTTAAGTAAATAATAATTAGGATAAGATATCGGTGAAATAAATTTCAAATGATAATTTTATTGCTTATGTTTGACAAGTTTATAATACATAAATACTTAAATTAAGTTATATGTTAATTATTATAGTAAAAAATATGTTCTTTAAGCTTAAAACTTATTTTAAGGTTTTACAAAGATATTGAACATTTAAATTATTTTTATATATTTTTTATGTGTAGAAAATTTCTATTACTTTAAGTAATTGCTTATAATCTATATTATTTAGTGCATAATTTTTATGATTATGTTTTATATAGTAATATATTAATAATAAGTATCTCAATCTAACAGTAATACTTTTAAAGTTTTTAAAATAAATCAATTTATAGTTTCAAGGAGTACTTAAGAAGTTAAGAGTCATATAATAACTTAATTACACATATAAAATTACTAATTTTTATTTAAATAATTCATAAACCGTGCTTGGCATGGGAATCTATCTAGTAATATAATAATGGAACTTCATCAGATTGGTTTACTTCCTGCCACCAAGTGCAATATGAGCTATATTTTGGTACATTCGGGCGTACTATATTAATATATTATCATACGTTACACAGCGTATATTCCCTATTGTTGTTCTCATAATAAATGTTTTTTTGGAAATTAAGAAACATTTCATCTTTTAAATGTTACATATTTTATTTTATTGAATAATAGAAGTATTAAAGAAAAAATATGTATTATAAGCATTAAATAATATTAAAAAAAGTTAATGGAAAAGTATAGAACACAATTATTAAAAAAAAACTTCAAATAAAGTTATCGGGAAACATATAGACAACATAAGAAATATAAAAAATGTTAAAATAAATTTTGTTGAATATATTTGAGGATTATACGTATTTAGTTGAATATATAGTTGAATATATTTTAAGAATGTTAATTATTATTTTTGCAAATTTGTTATATAAATAAATAGATTCTTTAGGGAATCAATAAATATAACAACCTAAAATGGTAAATAGAAATACCATTAAGAAATAAAAGAAATAATATGTATGATCCAAAATGGTTAAAAACTACTATAAAGAGATTTAATATAAAAAAAACCCATATTATTTAAATTAATTAGAGTAAAATATCCAAAGACGTAGAAGAAATAAGAAATATCATATAAAAGTTAATTGTAGTAAAAAAGTAATAAGTTTGATTCAATTTTGGATCATCACTTGAAAATCATAAAATATCTAGTTTATTGATATAGATTTTTACTAGTATTTGACTAAAGAACAAGTCATAAATTTTAATGGAAAATTTACCTAAAGGCTAGAATAATCTAATCTTTTATTGATTTTTGTACAATAACGCTAATTTTTTATTAACCAAATAATTCAAATTTTATGGTCACTTACTCAGAAACATTGTTGTACAAACAGTGACGTGTTTTTGCAGGTTTATTGCCACACACAAAAAAATGTAAAATCAATATAAAAAATTAAAGTTTAAATCGAAAATAAACTTATTCGATTTCATTTTTTAATTTTTTTAATTTTTAAAAATTTTGGATTTGTTTATAAGTTAATTTTGTATTTTCCTTTTTATTTTTTTATGCATAATATCTTGTTGTATAGGTATGAGACTATTTTTGTGCAAATTAGCAAGTACTCCTTATAGTTGTGATTAGGGGTGTTCAAAAATATCCAGATCCGAAAACCCGATCCGAAAAACCCGCTTTCCGATTTTTAAAACCGGGTAAATTACCCGGTTTTCCAAATTCGGATATTTCGGGTCGGGTACCCGGTTTTAAAACCGGGTATTCGGGTCAGATACGGATCACGAATTTTGGAAAACCGGGTACCCGGTATCCGGTTTGTATTTTTTTTTTTTTTAAATAATTTTTTGTAAAAAAGTAAAAACCCTTCTTCTTCACGCCTATCCCCTCATTCATTAATTTCAACTTCATTCTTGCTTGAGTGCTTCAGTTCTTCTTCTTCATTTTTCTTCATGCCATCATCTTCTTCAATTTTCATCTTCACTCATTTTCCCCCAAATCACAATCCAATCAAAATTAAAAACCCTAAAAATTAAACTCAAAATCAATTTCTGAAATCTAGATCTAGATCTAGATTTCAGTTCCATCTTCTTCTTCAAGCAGTAGATCCAATGACATAGCTTCTTTAACGGCATAGTAGATCCAATAAGTTGATCTAAAGGAATAAAAAAAGGCCAAGGACTCTTATAACTACCATTAGAATCCAAAACTCTAGCTTTCTCAATCGTGTATTTCTTCTTCGAAGTATCGATCTGATTCTTACACTGAACATCCTCCTGCCATTGTTTTTGACGCAGATTTCCACAATTAAGCTCGATATAGCGTTGTTCCTATGCTTCGATGAGAGTAGAAGTAGCATCCTCGCTCCAACAATCTTCTCTCGTCAGAGCAGGTCTAAAAGAAATCATCGCCAACGAAGGAGTCGAAGAAGAATCTGGATTTTCCGCCATTGATGAGATGAAACAAAGGAAAAACCTGAAGGTCGGCTTAAATTGTGGCTATGGAAGCAAACAGAGAAAAATCAGAGGAGAGAGAGAGTAGAGATTGAAGAACATCGAGAAAATGGGAAAAGAGGAGAAAAGAAATAGTTCTGACTTCTGAGTAATTTTTTTAAAAGAAAGAGGAGAAAAGAAATTAAGAAGAAAGGACAAAAAGTGAAAAACTGTTAAGGAAAAAAAAAAACAAAAAAAAAAAACTATTTTTTTTAAAAAACCGGGTATCTGGTTTCCGACCCGGTTTAAATCGGGTACCCGAAATCCGGGTACCCGGTTTAAACCGGGTCGAATCCGAAACAAAATTTTAAGTATCCGGAAAACCGGGTCAACCCGGTATCCGGTTTTGAACAACCCTAGTTGTGATTATATATGATTAATGAAAAACTTGAATTATTGTAGGAAAATCAATAAAAAGTTAGATTATTCTATGTAATTTTTTTTATTATAATTTGAATGAAAGGAAATAAAAGGATACAAATACATTTCCATTACCAAACTAAAGATAAGTATAGCAATTAACGAACATGAGGTCGCGAGGAATGTCTTGGAGCTCGAGTGTCCTACTAGCAGTAATGCTAAGATCCATGCTCTCTGGTCGGCCCCTCTACTGAAATGATTAAGATCAACTTCCATGGTTTTTTCTGTTGGGATTCATAGATGCTTAAAGCGGAATTTCAGGAAACACTTCCCTTACATCTATCTCAGGATCATAAACATAATCAGACATATGAATCATACAAAAGGATTAGTCTATATTACCTTTGTAGCGTGAAATCCACAAGAATTAACGTAGTAAGATAATCTGTAGAGCCTCAAACATTGCTCCTCTATTCAGTCTACCAGAATCAATTGAATACCAACGTTTGCTAGAACGAAAGAGTATTGTTTCTCTTGCTTTTACTGGTTTTTATTTCTGTGTGTGTGTATGAATAATTGAGAGTGAGAGTTTAAATTAAAAATATCATTAATACTCACACCCCCATTATCCCCACTTCTCCACTACCAACATTATATCCTCATATAATACTAGTAGCCTAGGTCAAAAGAAACCGATTCTTTTGTTAACCTAATTGGATCGCAAGCCCATACTCCTAATGGGCCTGAGTTATTTATCGTTCAATTGATTCTTTTGTAAGACCTTATAGGATTAATTATATTAATCGTGGTCCAATTATTATTGACCCACCAATTATATTTATTCTCTAGCAAGTAAATACAATTACTAAT
This sequence comes from Amaranthus tricolor, assembly GCF_026212465.1. Taxonomy (NCBI): domain Eukaryota; kingdom Viridiplantae; phylum Streptophyta; class Magnoliopsida; order Caryophyllales; family Amaranthaceae; genus Amaranthus; species Amaranthus tricolor. Next base: position 17,862,073 of record NC_080058.1, read on the forward strand.
AATAATTAACTTTATTATCTTCATAAATATCCTATATATTTATATTTAGTAATTGTCGGAAATGTCTACGGACACATTCCTTCAATCTCCCACTTGTCCGAAGACAATTGCACAATTATAAATTCCTTAAGCCACTTAATGTGAAATTTGACAACACAGTGTTATTTCTCAAATTATGTTTCTTGATCTCTGAGTTCGAATTGTTCAACTAAGGATTAACCATTTAATCTTATTCCGCATGGCCATGCAATTTTTCAATTCTCGCTCATCAAGAGGCCTACACACCAATCCTATCACATAGGAGGACTTATTCATTTTTGTATGACCATAACTCCTATTCAATTCTTAGCCCACCTGATCACTGCCTTTATAGCCTCCTTTTACAGCACGACGTTTAACAGCGTCAAGGTTAAACTAATTATTTCGTAGTGATTAAGACATACTCATGTCTAAGGAGTCCACTAAATATAAGGATTTGATTCTGCCCTTTCGAATCAGATTAGGTCAAGTCTCAATGCATCAGGTATGCATCCATGTAATCGATTAAACATCTCTATGTTTCCATAGCCCATGGAACCGAGCTATTAATTAATTACATGCTAATCTTTAATAAACCACTTATGTCCAATTTAGTGATTTAGATTAGGGACATTATATAAATTGTGATTTCAGTTCACTTATAGGGTTCCATTATCGAAACGTTTCCGATAATCCTATTGAAAACACAAATTACATAGACATATTATTTAATACTAAACCAAGCAATTAAATAAGAAACAAACTATTTATATTATTGATAAACATTCCAAACATATGGTAAACGTAATTCTTTATAATTGTAAACATGAAGTAAACAACCTAAACGCATTCTCCTATATGCTTAAGCCCCATGGACCTAGTATGACTCTCATGCTTCGGCTGAGGGAGTGGTTTAGTCAACGGATCTGCTATGTTATCCGTGGTATCAACTCTAGTTATTATTACATCCTGTCTTCCAACAATTTCTCGAATAAGATGGAATTTTCTATCAACATGTTTAGATTTTGTGAGATCTAGGTTCCTTGGATTGAGCAATAGCGCCTTCGTTATCACAATACAACTTGATGTCATTCTCAATGCTAGGAACTACACCCAGTTCACTAATGAACTTTTTAATCCAAACAGCCTCTTTTGCTGCTTCAGCTACTGCTATGTACTCAGCCTCTGTTGTAGAATCTGCAACTGAACTCTGCTTGGAGCTCTTCCAGCTCACAGCTCCTCCATTCAGACAAAATATGAAACCAGATTGGGATCGGAAGTCATCTTTGTCAGTTTGGAAGCTTGCATCAGTGTATCCAGTGACAAAAAACTCATTAGCTCCGCCATATACCAGAAATTTATCCTTTGTCCTTCTTAAGTACTTGAGGATATTTTTCGCTGCTATCCAGTGTGCATCTCCTGGATTGGACTGGTATCTGCTACACATACTCAAAGCGAATGCAACATCTGGTCGAGTACATATCATAGCGTACATGATTGATCCTATTGCAGAAGCATAAGGAACATTATTCATACGCTTGAACTCTTCTGAACTCGATGGGCACATAGTCTTGCAAAGTTTAATGCCATGTTGCATAGGAATAAACCCTCTTTTGGAGCATTCAATTTTAAACTTTGTGAGAATCTTATCTATGTAAGTCTCTTGATTTAGTCCAATAAGTCTCCTCGATCTATCCCTATAGATCTTTATTCCCAGTATGTACTCAGCCTCTCCCAGGTCTTTCATGGAGAAATGACTTTTAAGCCATTGCTTGACCGACTCAAGTATGTTTTTGTCATTCCCAATGAGGAGTATGTCATCTACATACAGGACCAGAAAAGTGATATTACTCCCACTTAACTTCTTGTATACACAAGATTCCTCTTCATTTCTGAGAAAGCCAAACTCTTTGACTGCCTCATCAAATCTAAGTTTCCAACTCCTTGATGCTTGCTTCAATCCATAAATGGATCTCTTAAGCTTGCATACTTTCCTTGGATTTTTCGGATCTTCAAAACCTTGTGGTTGTGTCATGTACACATCTTCTTTTAAGAACCCATTCAAAAAGGCAGTTTTGACGTCCATTTTCCATATTTCAAAGTCATGAAAGGCAGCTATCGCAAGGATTATCCTAATGGATTTTAGCATGGCTACTGGAGAAAAAGTTTCATCATAGTCTATACCATGAATTTGTTTGAAACCTTTTGCTACCAACCTTGCTTTGAAAACACTAATGTTTCCATCCTTGTCTGTTTTCAGTTTGAAAATCCATTTGCATCCAATGGGTTTTACCCCATCAGGCAGATCAACCAAGTCCCAAACTTGATTTTCAGACATGGAATCCATTTCAGATTTCATGGCTTCAAGCCATTTCTCGGAGTCAGGACTCTCCATAGCATCTTTGTGACTAGTAGGCTCTTCTGATTCTAACATGGTTATTTCAGAGTTTTCTGTCAAAAGGAAATCAATATATCTTCTTGACGGAATTATTGTCCTACTAGACTTACGTAGGGGAACAACAAGAGAAGTTTCTGCCTCATTAGGTAGAGTGACTTCGCGTGGATTTTCTCCACTTGGGGCGGTAGGAGGTAAGTGTGTTGAATGCATTTCCTCCTGGGCATTATCATGCTGGGGCGCCTCTGATGAGGTGTTAACCTTATCCATTTGTTGCTCATCTCGAATTTCTTCGAGATATACATTACTCCCACTTGTTTTTCTAGAAATAAATTCCTGTTCTAGAAAAACACCATTGCGAGCAACAAATACTTTGTTTTCGCTTTGGTTGTAGAAGTAGTATCCCTTTGTCTTTTTTGGGTAACCCACAAAAAGACATTTGTCAGATTTAGGTGCTAGTTTATCAGATATTAAACGTTTTACATAAGCTTCGCAACCCCAAATCCTTAGAAAAGACAACTTCGGAACTTTTCCCGTCCACATCTCATATGGTGTCTTTTCCACTGCTTTGGTAGGTGCTCTATTAAGTGTGAATGCAGCTGTATCCAATGCAAATCCCCAAAATGAAATAAGAAGATCAACAAGACTCATCACTGATCGAACCATATCTAATAGAGTTCGATTCCTCCTCTCAGAGACGCCATTTAATTGTGGTGTTCCTGGTGGAGTCAATTGTGAGAGTATGCCTCGATTTTTCAAATGATCATCAAACTCGTGAGACAAGTATTCACCACCACGATCGGATCGTAATGCTTTTATTTTCTTCCCAAGTTGGTTCTCTACTTCATTTTGAAATTCCTTGAACTTTTCAAAGGACTCCGACTTATGTCTCATGAGGTAAACATATCCATATCTGCTTACATCATCAGTAAAGGTTATAAAGTAGCTGTAACCACCCCGAGCCACGGTACTCATAGGTCCACATACATCAGTATGTATGAGAGCTAAGAGGTCATTGGCCCTTTCACTTGTACCTGTGAAAGGTGACTTTGTCATTTTTCCCATCAAACAAAACTCGCAAACACCAAATGATTCAAAATCAAATGATTTTAGAATTCCATATTTATGAAGTTTCTCTATGCGTTTTGAACTCATGTGGCCTAATCGAAAATGCCATAGGTAAGTGGGGTTTGAATCATTTGTTTTACGTTTTTTGCTGTCTATGTTATAGATGTGAGTTTCTAAGTCTGGCACATACAACCCATTTAATAATTTAGCTGAAACATAGAACATATCATTTAAATATGCAGAACAACAATTACTCTTAATAGTAAATGAAAAACCTTCCGTGTCCAAAACCGGAATTGAAATAATGTTCTTGGTGATGGCAGGAACATAATAACAATTATTTAGTTCTAAAATTAAACCAGAGGGTAATGTTAAAATATAAACTCCAACAGCTAAAGCAGCAACTATTGCTCCATTTCCGACTCGGAGATCCACCTCACCTTTGCTCAAGTTTCTATTTCTTTTTAGACCCTGCACATTACTAGTAATGTGAGACCCAAAAGCAGTATCAAATACCCAAGAAGTAGAAGTTGCCAAATTAATTTCAATAACATATATACATGAAGATAAAGCACCAGACTTTTTTTCTTCCAGATAGACGGGGCAGTTCCTCTTCCAATGGCCAATCTTGTGGCAGTGGTAGCACTCATGTAGTGCTGCTACTTTAGCCTTTGGAGTAGCCTTTGGTCTGGGAGAGGCATTAGTGGTAACTACCTTACCATTGCCATTCCATTTAGGAACCCCTTTCTTCTTGAACTTTTTATTCTTTCTGACCATGAGCACATCTTTCAGTGCGGGTCCAGAAGGTAAGCTCCTTTCAGCCTAAACAAGCATACCATGCAATTCTGGCAAGGTTGCTTCCCCTCCTTGCATGTAAAAATTTAATCTGAAAGCATCAAAAGTTTCTGGCAAGGATCTGATCACCAGGCCAGCTCTTTGGGATAAGGAAAACCCAAATTTTCTATGACTTGAAAATGCCCTATTAAGGCGAACACATGGGGTCCGACGGGTTTTCCCTTGCCCAGTTTGCATTCCAAAAGTTTACAATTAGCTTCAAATCTCTCTAATCGAGCATTCTTTTCGAACATTGTTCTAAGTTGCTGGATTATTGTGTAGGCATCAAGATTGTTAAAACTTTTTTGAAAATCATGTTCCATGCAAGCAAGCATGAGACATGTTACTTGCACGGAATTGGCCTCGAGATTTTGCCTAGCTCTTTTCTCTGCAACTGTTGCAGTTTCTGGCAGGGGTTCAGGGAGTGGAGTGTCAAGAACACTTTCCCTTCCTTCAGCTCTGAGAACAATTCTCACAGCCATTTCCCATTCAAGGAAGTTGTTTGCATTCAATTTGTCTTTTTCCAAGACACAGCGCAAGTTAAAATCAGGAGTGTTGTTGTTAGTTGAACCAGACATGATTTCTACAACAATGTAATAAAGTAAAAATAATAGTCTATCAATAAGCAGTAATTGTACAAGTTTAATAATTTATTCAAAATTTAAAATCCCCTTTTGAATAAATAATAACTAAGATCCTCTCCCACTACAGTCAAACGGACTTTGGCCCTGCCTTCAACTATAGTAGTTAAGGTAAGTAAACGTTTTACTAATTATAACTAATTTTAATTCTTAGTAGATAGATTGATAATTCTTGTTCAATCCTATCTCTTAGTTTCAAAACCCAAAACTTTATTTTTTTGATGATTTTGTTGAGTGAAACCAAACATGAACCTGTAAATTTTCAAAAAAAATTTACCCCATATCCCAAGAATTATGAGTAATACCTCGCTTTGGCAGAATGTATTACTCATTATCAAAGGCTTATAGGTGTTGTTTGGAAAAACAATAAAACTCAATATTATTTATGGGGATTCAAGTTAATTAACATGGTTAATATAAAGTGAACACATAGCATATTTAACCAATACATTAACTTATGCAAGCAAAGATCAAAAATTAAATAAACGCTCAAAGCTAATAAAAGCATGAATAAATGATGATCTAGTATGGCCCCTATAAAAGGAAATATACTGGTCTTCATGAAGCTTTCATGAATCTCCATTGATCACCTTCCTTGAAACTCCTTTCATATGTGATTGCATACTTTGAATAATAAAAAAAATTAACGATACGCAGATCGTATATAATATCCTAATTTTATATATAAATTTTGTTTTGGGCCATACTAGTCATAACATGTCAAAATAATATTAAATATTATAAACGGCAATAACAATGTAATATATCAAACTAAATGGTCATAACAATTAGCATATAAAATACCCTTTATGTTTAGTCAAACTTAACTAATTTAAGTGAGACTATTTAAGAGCAAATAAAAAATTTTATGTTTAGTCAAACTTAACTAATTTAAGTAAGACTATATAAAGGAAAAAAAATAAAAAAAAACAAGCACTATGTAAATCCAATTAAGACTCATTAAAAGGTATTTCACATATGAAATTATTTCAAAAAAAAAGTTGGTCACCTTCATCCAGCACCATCTTGTACTGGAAGAAAGAAAACAGTGGCCATGAAGAAGGGAACCCAGCAGCCGCAAAGGAACCCAGCAGCCGCCAGCAGCCCGCCTCCCTCCGGCCACCATAGACAGCCCGTGGCCTGCGCATACTACCCGGTTTTTTCGGTATTTGTTTCTTTTTTTATTTTTTTTTTTTTGATGAATTCGAACAAATTCGAATTGATATACAATCTTCGTGCATGAATGGCTTCAAATTTCAGGAAAAAACAGGTTTTTCGCATTTGAATTTCAATCCAATTGAACAAATTTTGTGTTTTAACAATTAAAATTGAATTGGGGAAAAATTAGGGTATAAGCATTTTCGATCCAAAACACTTGAATACCATTACGAGAAACACAATAACAATGAACAAATTTTGTGTTTCATTTCATTGTTTGGATTTCGTGAATAATCAAAGCCCCAAGACAATTAACACAAAATATCGAATCTTCATAAAAAAAAGTGATTTTTTTTTTTGATGAATTCGAACAAATTCAAATTGATATACAATATTTGGCATGAATGGCTTCAAATATCAGGAAAAACAAGTTTTTCGCATTTATATTTCAATCCAATTGAAATTGAATATTATGAATAACTTTCAGACAGTTAACATAATATATCTTATTTTCATGCAAAAAAAACCGGTTGTATAACTTTCCAGAGAAATATAGATCATATGAATATTATGAATTAGGCTTAACTGATACCACTGTTGGGATTCATAGATGCTTAAAGCGGAATTTCAGGAAACACTTCCCTAACATCTATCTCAGGATCATAAACATAATCAGACATATGAATCATACAAAAGGATTAGTCTATATTACCTTTGTAGCGTGAAATCCACAAGAATTAACGTAGTAAGATAATCTGTAGAGCCTGAAACGTTGCTCCTCTATTCAGTCTACCAATATCAATTGAATACCAATGTTTGCTAGAACGGAAGAGTATTGTTTCTCTTGCTTTTACTGGTTTTTGTTTCTGTGTGTGTGTATGAATAATTGAGAGTGAGAGTTTAAATTAAAAATATCATTAATACTCACACCCCCATTATCCAACATTATATCCTCATATAATACTAGTAACCTAGGTCAAAAGAAACCGATTCTTTTGTTAACCTAATTGGATCGCAAGCCCATACTCCTAATGGGCCTGAGTTATTTATCATTCAATTGATTCTTTTGTAAGACCTTATAGGATTAATTATATTAGTCGTGGTCCAATTATTATTGACCCACCAATTATATTTATTCTTTAGCAAGTAAATACAATTACTAATAATAATTAACTTTATTATCTTCATAAATATCCTATATATTTATATTTAGTAATTGTCGGAAATGTCTACGGATGTCCTACTAGCAGTAATGCTAAGATCCATGCTCTCTGGTCGGCCCCTCTACTGAAATGATTAAGATCAACTTCCATGGTTTTTTGTTCAACTAAAGGCGAGAAATATGGGTCAGGTTTTGTGGTCAGAGACTGTACGGGTAATTTCATTCTAGCTAGTTCAAAGTCTTTGTGGCAGATGTACTCAGCGAAGGCTGCCGAGGCGCATGCTTTAAAATGGGTTGTTGCTATAGCGAAGGAGTATAATTGGCGGAAGGTGATTATGGAGGGGGATTGTAAGAACATCATTGAAGCTTTAAATGGCAAGGGAGTTCATGGCTTTCATATCCAGACGATTCTTGATAATTCTCGGCTTTTTGGGGCAGTTTTTTTCATCCTTTTCATTTCAATTTTTCAATAGTAAATGTAATATCGTGGCTCATATATTAGCTCCTAGGGCTGTTTCAGGGGTTTGTAATTAGCTTTGGGCTGATTTTGCTCCGAGTTGGATGAAGGATGCTTTGTATTTCGATTTAGTACGGTCTTACTTTAACTTTTTTTTCATTTAATTAAAAAAAATAAGTGTAGTAAAAAATTACTTTTTTAAATGAAGTGGGATTATAGGTGAATCTACACTTAAACATTAGGTAGCGCGTGTTACCATGATTTTTTTTTAAAAAATAGTTTTAATATTTTACAGTTTTACTATTTTAGGAAATTGAATGTTTTTCCCTTCCATTCTAATGCCTTGGAATATTATTGTCTTATCTTGTTGATTTAAAGTTTACTATTTAGCATATCAATTCAGATGAAAGTGACAGTAATGACATGCGATGACGAAGAGTATGAGAATATGGTACACCAAAAACAATTCACTAGTGGAAAATAACATATCTGCTGCTTATCAATTGCTGCGGTTTTTATTAAACGCACCAAAAAATAGCAACAAAGAATTTCGCAAAAAAACAAAAAAAGAGCCTGCGAGTTTCAAAAAAACCGCAGCAAATAAGTAATTTTAAAAATTGAAATTTTTTAAAATGCTGCGGTTTTTTGGAAGCCCACAGCACATAATGTCTTTCTTAAAAAGTAAAACCTACCATTCAACATTCTATTTAACAAATACTCGACCAACTATTGTATTCTCCAAAAGCCCTCCTAAAATCTACCATTTTCGCAAACTGCTTCATTTTTCATCATTTTCTTTTTCATCATCTGCTGCTTTTTCTTCCACGAAAAATCCATAAATTCTTCATCTTCGCAAACTGTTCTTCTTCTTCATTATTTTCGCATAAATTCTTCATCATTTTTCTTCATTGTTCTTCTTCTTCCACACG
>NC_080058.1:17875734-17910734 GCF_026212465.1 Amaranthus tricolor
TTGATATGAAAATGGAATAAAATTAGAAATGATGGGAAAAGAAATAATAAAGGTTAATTTAGTAACTTGTTTTCTTTACATATAAGTTATGAAAACAAATAAGCTCAATACAAATCATCATACAAACTAATAATTTTAATGTAAATTAACAAATGGCAGTTTGGTAAAATGTTGTCATGTGTAATTTTTTTATTGGCTGAATGTTTATTAGTAGAGATTTTGCCTTGTTTGTTATTTATTGCCTAATATAGTTTCGCACAGATTGAAATTTTCCTTGATTATTTTGTTGCCATTTGTATTTTCTTTTTTACCGATTGAAACAAATTTGTCTTGATTGTTATGTTGATTGATATTTACTGGATGAGAAAATTTTGCATACATTGATTGATAATTGATAAGCACTTACATTATCAAAATCATTTTATAATATACTAATAAATAATATAACAAATCACAAAATAATTCGTATAGAATCTTCAAAATAATTATAATAAAATAAATTACAATATAAGTTGCATGAAGTATTTTAGAGTAATATTATTAGCATTTCAAAACACAAAAGCTTTGATTAACTTAAACAAAATTTTAATTTTGTAATATAATTAATTTTTTCAGTTTTAATAGATGGTTGCCATATTTGTTCCAAATTATTGGTTGAGGCAAAATTGCATTTATTGGGTAACAATTATTTATTGGCTAGACAAATTTGCAGAAATTGTTTTTCTAATTGATATACTAAATAATCTTGAATTTGGAAAATTTATGTTTACTGGATAACAATTATTTATTAGTTGAGACAAAATTGAATTCAAAAAAAAATTATATTTACCTAGATTAAACAAATCACCAAACAAAATCACAGTTTTATGCATTTAATAATATACTAAACAAAATAAATGACAATATTATTTGCATAGAATCTTATAAATTAATTTCAACACTATTTCTATACACTTCAGTTGTAATTATGTTAAACAAAATAATCTTTTATATGAGTAATACAGATTTCGCAACCTACTTTATTGATTTCTATTTTAATAGCATAAGAAATAAAAAGGATAGTATTGTTTAATGAAACAAAATTATTGGTCTTCTTTAATGAAATGTTGTTCTTACACCCATTATTTTTTCTCACCAGTCACCACCACTATCTCTAATATCTTTTCTCTTATGAAATATCTATGTCCTTTATTTCTCTCTCCTCTTACCTCTTACCTCTTACCTCTGACCTCCAAAGTATCTATTCTCTCAACAATATTTCATGCTAGCTGTTGAATTACTCACTAGTATTGTTTATTTGTATTTGGAGTTTTAATTTTATGAATTTTTGGTTTTGAATAACATAATATATTCACTTTTTTTGTGGACGGTTGAATATGGTGGTAAACCAATGGTTGTTGTCGTGGTTGTTCTCGCCAGGCTTTCATAGCCAATGGTGAGAATGCTTGTTGTCGATCCTCGATTACATGGAAAAATCTTCTGTGGTGGTTGTATTTGATTTGTCGGTAAAGGTAGGTGGTTTGTGGCAGAATTTGACCAAATGTTTGAGAGGGGCAAGATTTCTGAATAATAAATGATCTGAATAGACTAAATAAAATTAAAGTTTACTCAAAACCTTCATTTTAAAAGCTCCTCTTACTGCCACAAAAAAATTAATTGAAATAATCAAAGTTGTGTTATTTACGTTTCCAAACTTTTAGTTATATCCATATATATTATCGATTAATATAATATTCAACATGACTCTCGTTAAACAATCTAATTAATTTTTTATATATTGTTTCATTTCATTTTGATTGTCTACTTTTGACTGAAAAACTTTCACATAAAATTTTCGTAATAAACCATTAAAAAGGAACACAAAGAATACTAATTAAAATTATTTTTATATTATCATAATAAATATAGAGTAAGTTAATAATAATCTTCTCATGAATACATAAATACTTGATACCCATAAAAAAGTTTCGATAAGAATATATATAAATAAATATATACTATTCCAAACCTTTAGTTATATCCGTATATATTATCAATTTATAACATTCAACATGACTCTTATTAAACAAATCTGATTAATTTTTTATATACTACTTCATTACATTTTGATTGTCTATTTTTGACCAAAAAACTTTCACATAAAGTTTACGTAGTAAACAATTAAAAAGACACACAATTAAAAAGAAACACAAAGAGTACTAATTAAAATTATTTTTCTATTATCATAATAAGTGTAGAGTAAGTTATTAATAATCTTCTCATGAATACATAAATGCTTGATGCCCATAAAAAAAGTTTCAATAAGAATATATATAAATAAATATATACTATTTAAATTAATAAATCTGTTTTCGAGTTTGTATTAATCTAAACATATACTACCTACATTTAAGTTTTAATGTTATTTTATACTTGATTTATAAGTTAAAATATTATCAATTGGATTTAATATGATTTATCTCAATAAATATATTATTAATATATTTTTATAATAGTTTTATTATAAATAGTAAGTTTGAATTAATAATAGTATGAAAATTCATTAAAAATAAAAAAAAATAATAGTATGTTTTGTAATTGAGTTTAATGGAGTAATAAGAGGCAAAAGGAAGTTGTTTGGCTAATTGTGTAGAGCCCAAAAGATATTAGAAGTAAAATATTATTCAATAATATCAAATAAAATTGAAGTGCATTAGAACTGGATGCGTTGGAGTTCGATTATCCAAATTCTCGAGGGGTGGAGCCTTGAAGTTCCGCCACTACAGGTGGTGATGACCATGTTACAGTTGGGTCAAGAGGAAAGAGAAACATAAGTTGTTATAACTGCTTTTTGTTTCTACTTATAATTGACCAAAAAACATTTTAACAGTTAATTCCTAAGACCTTACCTCTTAATCAAACTCCATACCAAATAGACTTTGATGGAAATACTTAAATAATGTCATTACTTAATGCATTAATTTATAATTTGAAAATAATCTTATAATTTTAGGAACATTTATAATCTTAAAATAACTTATAATAATAATTAATTAAAGTGATTAGTAATAATCTTAATGTATCTTATTCTAACAAGAAAATAGTAAGTTAGTCATTTTTAATGTGAGATTTAATTGTCTTTAGTTGATATTTGTTGGCATTCAAAAGAATGTGTAATGGGGCCCACAATATACTACAAATAGAAGACCATGATCACCCAAAAGACGGAGGAGGAACAATCAAGGAAAACAATACAGCAAAACATCTCATAATTCCCTTTCCTAATTTCTTCTCATCAACAGTCAATAATATTAAACTTGACTTAATTTTAAATAAAAAAAAAAAGTGAAGTCAACAGCCAATGGAGTCTTGGATCAACCATAACCCCACCACCATTTCCAGCTATTTTGCCCCCTTTCTGCTTTTTCCCAATTCAGTCTCCTCTATCTAACTTCTTCTATTTTGCTTCCCTTTGCTCTTTAATACAATTTTCAAACATTTACCAAGTTTCAATCTTTACAGGTTTGCTACTTTCACCCTTTTCATTTCTTTGCTTATGTTGTATTCATTGTTTGTAAATCACCAAAATATACAATATTCTCATAGGCTTTTCTTTATAGATCATTTACTTGTTTCATAATTGTATTTTTGACATATCGGTTGGTATTTGTTCGTAAATATCTCTAAAGTTTTTTTTTTTTTTTTTTTTTTTTTATTTATTTATTAATATTTTTGTGGGGGTGAAACTGAGATGGCGTTTTGATCATATACTTGTCTCAAGATTAGATTTTTGATATGGAGTGGGAATTTTTGTTTGTCTCAAAATTTAGTTTCGGGGTACAAATTTAGTTTTTGTTTTTTATATAATCTACAACAGAAGCGCTACTGTCTTTTTTACCCTATTAATCAATTAATTTTAATTTTAATTTTAATTTTTTTAAGTATTAACTTGAATGTTTTGATTTATTTTAATGTCAAATAAAATTTTACAAAATATATTGACAACTGTGTCTATCTAAGTTATTCTCGTCTATCTCAAAAAAAAAGTTATTATTTCGTCAATGTTGAGCTTTTTCAAGTTTTTGCCTATTTATGAACTGCGACTGTTGGAATATTTAATTTGAAATGATTTTTTTCCTTAATTCGAAATCTTCCTATGTAGTTAGCTTTAATTATGAGTTCTTTTTAAGTAATTGTAATCTTCGTCCCCGCCAAATTTGCGCTACTTTTCATTTTAGTTTGTGTTTTAAATTTACTCTATGTCTATTTTAACTATGGTTTTTTTTTTCTTTTGGTATTTTCATTGACGTATTTAACTTGTTTTTCATCGACTACACTATTGTCCCGATTTTCTTAATTTACCCAATGTTCCACATCATATTTGCTACCAAGGGTTAATAGAAACAATTATTATCACTAACAATGTACTCTTGTTTGTATCTAACCCTTCGAATTTCAGCCTAAGCGGGACCCACTTAGTGGCATTAGGATAAAATTGTTGGGACAGTGAGAGTATTTAGTTTTGACTATGGAAGCAGATAATAATCTCAAATTGTTTTGTACTTGTATTTAATTGCCTTGCTTAGTTAATTTTAGGGGCCAGAACACATGGGGTAGAATAAAGGCATTGTTATTATTCTTGCTTGTAAATGATGATGATTGATAATGATAAGACATTATTAAAAAGGTGATTGCTATAATGAGTTGGTGAATATATGGTATTTATAGTCTGGCTTCAAATTGTACATATTTAATGATTGGGTAATAAAAAAAAAATGTATAGTGGTTTGTTGACATCCAACATGAGAATCTATATACTTGAAAGGGTATTATGATGTGTTTTAACATAAACTTTATATGCCATACATACTTTAGAGCTCATTCGAATTTGTTTTCAATAGGTGATTTTGTTAACTTTTATGCTTTCACTCTTTCCTTGAGTTGATTTTGAAGGTTTACTTCACTATTAACTTTGATCATTTGTGTTTTCTTAGTTTAGTTGATTCCTATGGTAGATGATTGAAGCTGTGGGTGTCAAAAGCAATCGTCATCAGTCTTCCATCTCGTCAATATATTCGGGATGGCTTGGTGAAGCAAACTCTAACTTCAGCACTTGCAGAATTGTGTTTTGAGTTTTTCTCTGCAAAGAGGGGGTGTTGTTCTCTTTAATTTCGGCATCAGTTCCACTGCTATACCTCTCTAGACTGTGCATATAGTTGATTCTTTACTTGGGTTGCTCTCGCTTCTTCTTGGGTTTGTCATTGTGACCGTACATGTATTTGTTTGGGAATATGGTTTTGTGAATACAATCTTTTGTTCGCGTTAAATGAACGTATGAGTAAAAACACCGAGTCATTAGCGAAGTATGGGTAGCCGCTATGTTGCATTACAAATTCTGATATGCTTCGTATGCTTATCTTCTTGTATACAATGGCCACAAGTCTTTGCAGTTGATGTTGCCACAGGGGTCGGAAGAAGACTTCTCCGGGATGGAATTAAAGAAAAAGTTATAGTGCCTGCCACTCATGTACCAAAAGGGCAGAATGGTTACCGTTTATCATATTCATCAAAGATGGTAGCAATGGCAGTACCTGGAGTACTTATTTTGGGTTGTGCTTTAATATGCCCCTGCTTTCAACACTGGAAGAAAGATATTGACTCTGAATCCCAGATAGATTTAACTAATAGTAAGTACAAGTATAGTATTTTTCGATTTGAAAGGTTGAGCATAAACTATCAGTCGTATTCATGCTCGATTCATTCTAATTTCTATCTAGTCGCTTTGCCCATGACTGATTTTGACTCATGTGAAATCCATAGCATATGATTCCTGATGATTAATGAATTTGTTGCAGTTGATTTATCTTCCTCCTTTGAGGGAAGTTCACATCTGGAAAAGGTGACCGCTAGTCCATGGCGAAACGCTCTGCCGAACCCATACCCATCACGCTTCTCATCGGCCAGTTCACATCCATCACGACAACCTCCGCCTAGTCCTCTATATGCAGCTTCCCCAAAGCTGGATAGGTTTGGATCAGTTCATCTTAACTTCAGCCAGATTGCAAAGGTTACACATAATTTCTCATCATCATATAAGATAGGTGAAGGTGGTTTTGGAACAGTATATAAGGCGCAGCTACCTAATGGGCAGTGGATTGCTGTAAAAAGAGCAAAAAAGGTATTTTCTTTAATGGTTCAAAGATTATCATTCCCAGTAGCCTTATGAAATATATTTGAAAAATTTTACTGCTGCCTTGCGACAGGAATACTTTAACTCATCGGAATTCAACAGTGAAGTCGAGATCCTATCGAAAATTGAGCACCGAAGCCTAGTAAGGCTGCTGGGATTTGTTGACAAGGGAAATGAACGACTTGTAGTGACTGAATATGTATCAAATGGAACCCTTAGAGAACATCTGGATGGTAAGATCTTAGAAATGTGAATTTCTGTGCAATATTGACGATTGAGTATGTAGAAGTAAATAATGGATGTAGTATTTGACAGGTTTGGGAGATAAAATATTGGACTTCAAGCAGCGCCTTGAGATTATTATAGATATTGCACATGGCCTAACATATCTTCATCTTTATTCAGGTAAAAATGACTTTTTTCATGTCCTTTTGGTTTCCTGCGCTTTAATTTATACAGCTATAATACCTCATTTTTACATACTAACAAACCAAACAACAGTTAACTGACAATTGTCTGCTTTGGTCTTTTCTGTATGAGTACATATGTGACCCTTTTGGTTATTAGTACTAAGTAGTGGTAATAAGACTAACTTGTAGTGTAAATTTTTGTGAAATGTATCATGTCATATTCATGGTGATGAAAAATTGATAAAAAAAAGAATTCCCGCCAAAATTACACTAAGTTTTCAGTATCATTCTCGTCATTAAATACGAACTACCAAATGGATCGTAAGTGACTTTCACCTAAGTTCCCACCTAGCGTAGATTGGATGGACTGGATATTTCTTATGTCAAGTCTCTTAACTCTAAAACCCACTTCAACTATAGATTTTAATTTGACAATTTAAATGTTACAAGGAAAACACCAATTCTAAGTTGTTCAAGACACATATTGATTATGCAAATTGATCAAATCTTTGTTTTGACATGACTGTATATGCAATCAATCAAGGATAGATGGGTGCTGGAGTCATATTGACATGACTGTATGTACCCTGTTCGTGTGGTCGCATGTTTATATCATCATAAGACTGTTAAATTATATCTTTTGCATTCTTTGTTCTGAATTTCTGTTGTACCATACTCATGTTTAATTGGTGGTAACAGAGAAGCAAATTATTCATCGAGATGTGAAATCATCCAACATACTTCTGAACGAGAAGCTTAAGGCCAAAGTTGCAGATTTTGGATTTGCGAAAGTAGGTCCATCCGAGGATGATCAAACTCATGTATTAACCAAAGTTAAAGGGACTGTTGGATATCTTGATCCAGTGTACATGAAAACCTATCAACTCACCCCCAAAAGTGATGTTTACTCTTTTGGGATTTTGCTTATCGAAATTCTTACTGGACGTCGTCCTGTGGAACCCAATAGACCAATGGAAGAGAAAGTAACCATTAGATGGGTGAGCTCTTTTCCTTCTAGATTAACAATCCCATATTTAGGTAGTGTCTAGCCGTTCATTTGTTTTGATTCATATAGCCAACCCTATATTTTGAGATTAACAATACCATATTGCTGGTATCTTCCCCACCGACCTAAACTTGCAATGCATAAACTTGAAAAAGGGATTGTAATATGAGGCAAAGGTGGGATTGTTTGGTGTAAAACTTAGATGAGGCTGTATAACTCTATGACACCCTGAGGCTGACACTATTTGAAATAATTTTGCAGGCATTCAACAACTACACTAAAGGTGAACTGTTTAAGCTGGTTGATCCGCGAATGAACGAACCAATAGATGAACAAACCCTCGAAAAAATATTTGCTTTGGCATTTAAGTGTGTAGCACCTGGAACAGTTGATCGGCCGGACATGAAAACTGTAGGGGAGCAATTGTGGGCAATTAGGATGGAACATCATATGGCAAGGCAAAGGTAGATGGCTCTATGAAGAACTACTTAGTTTTATGGAACAACCATTCATGAAGATAATGTATGCATCTATGAGGAAATCTGCTAAGTATTCAGCAGATTTGTAATTTTTGGGTTGTCCAGTGTGCAACTATAATGAACTCATAATTTTGTGTTCTTAATGATTTTTGTTTGAAGAATTGATATTCAAAATCATTTGATGTACAAGCTTTTTTTTTTCTTCTTTTTTTTGTGCATATTTTTAGCATAGATACTTACAATACAAAGCATAACTATTATTTGATCTACTTTAAACATGCTCTTACTTTAATGTTTAGTCTTTTCCCATTGATATGATCTATTGGTATACACAAATTGTTGTGAGAGACGGTTTCTCCGACAGACGCATTATATATACGGGCTAAATATCCCAATTAATAAAGAGAAAATAAAAATGTGAGCTTTTTGTTTTGAGGTTGTCTCTTTGAGAGACGGTCTCTCACAAAAGTAGCTGATTGGTATATTGGTTAAATCGGTGCAGTGCTGCCTTTGATAACCATAGTAAAGAATCGTATTTTGAATAATCAAATTCCTTCCAGTCAAAGAATACATAACAAGAACATCTTTTGCAGCAAAAATTTTTCAAGAGTTATTGAGAATTTTCTGTACAAAATTCCAGAAAAAGAGGAAAAAAGAGTACAAAACGCGATGAGGAGTGGGTCGACAACTTTTTAACATGCTTTCCCGTTGACTCTATAAAACGCAGATGTAGGCTGCATTATTATGTTACACATCAAGCCTTGCAGATGAACAGAGAATTGAAATTCATACAGATACCAATGGAGAGCTACATACCTAAACAAAAAGGAGCCCCAATGTATTTTGGAGATGCCTACAAGAATTTTGCAAAAGGAGTAAGCTGGAGTCTTAATCTTTTCCATCTTCTACTCACCAGTGAAGGATGCAAATTTAATATGTGTTCCGGCATAAAATCATGTCTTGTCAACATCCCCACAACAGGCGGTCTCTGCACCAATTTGTAAATTTTTTCAGTTAACAACAAACAACAACATTTCAATGCTCTAATGTTACCGAGTGACTCCCACCTAAGTGAGTTTGAGGGGTCAGATGTACGCAACCGTACCCTTGCAGAAACAAATAGATTGTTTCCAATTGACCCTTTAAATTTTATAGCAAATAAATAAGCGCACATGATTTAATAACACATATAAGGATAAGAACATCATGTTAAGATTGTGGCGTCTTTCGACTCCCAAAAAAATGTATTCCGATGCACTTCCTGTTTCTATAATCGGATAGTCAACGCTAGAGCCTAAGTACCAAGTACTTCCAGTACTACACTTTCAGGCGAAAAAGTACCATCAAAACCACTTCTGTGCAAGTTCTATTCCAAAATCCCCATGAATGACAAAGTTTATGCAAATCTTCTCAAAAAGTACAACCAAAACAATTCCAGAAAATTTTCAAGGAATCTAAATCTTGAACTATTAAAGTTTCTTAACTGAACTACCACGAGGAATATGCTCCATTTTCATTAATTTAACTGAACAAATTTTCTGAAGATTTTTGTATTCTCAGTGAAGCGACACTGTTCTTAACATGTTCCGTATCCTTTTCCATTTTCCTTTCTCTCAAAGCAACTTTTCTATCAAGGTAAGAAGGACAACAAATCTCGAGACCTTTCCAATAAAATTATTATACGTTGAAATAAAAAGTTCTCTGAAATGTTTTCCTTTGAACAAAACGCAATCTTAGTGCATTGTGGATACTTAATTTGAAAACATAACACACACATAAGTATATAGTTGAGCCTCAAGAGAACTTCTTTGACTAGATACACTTCCAAAGGAAAAAGAAGATAAACCTAACTAATAGTACCAAACACATCAGAAAATAATCAATATCATCCTTGTACTATATTGATAGAAATACTTATTCAAAGTGAGTGTAAGGACAAGATTTCTATATAGAGATATGTTAATTGAATTGTACCAAATAGTAAGCTATATTTAGAAATATGATAAGACTTATATTAAGAAATGTTTGTTGGCACAAAAATATGCAAGTCATAGATTCCTAAGCACCTACAAAAACTCACAACACAAAAGGTGGCAAATAAACTACTCGATAACAACTTTTCGAACTTTACTTCTTTTGACTTACCCCAGATTCACTAACAGTAGGATCAATGTTGGGACACGGGATGCAACAGTGATTCTTCATAGGCACAACATATAGGTACTTTGATCTATAGTTTACATTCCATTACAATACCAGTAAGTGGCTCCCACCAAGACAGAATTGGAGGGTCTGGACGTACCCAACTTTACCCTTACTAGTTATAAGTTATGACAAAGACGTTGTAGCAAGCATCATCAACAAAGAGTTTTCTTTCACTAAGACCTATGAAAATCCAGCACAAAGAATAACTCAAGCGCTCGTATAGTTCCCATTTGTCCACCAAATGCAGGAAATTTCTATGTTTAAAAACCAAAGTTCCAATAGGACTTTATTAGTGGGCCTTCCCACATAATCTCCTTTGGGTGGGATGGGGAAGAGTAACTGCTGAAATGCAGCCCAAATAAAAGGCACTTTCTAGAAACTCAAGGAAGCAATAAACAAAATTGAACAAGTAATTTGGAAATGAAACAGCATCATGATATATTTTCCCACCAGATCTTTTAGTTTGGGGGTTATGGGGTGATGCTAGAATCAGAGTATTAACTATAAAGTGGGGTAGAAAGTAAAGCATGCAACTTACATCATTACTTGTGGTTGTCACCAGCATGTGCCTGAGACCAATTTCCCTGAAAAGTATATGAGCCTTTGCTAGAGACATTGTCTCCACTACTGTATAAGGGGAAGCATTTGTGAACGGATGAAGGTCAACAAACATCTTCATTTCTTCATCTGTAAAAAACATATCTTCAATGTCATCAATATTTCCCGACCCACCCTTGGCAAATTCCACAGAAGAGAACTGCTTAAATACATCAGCTCCAGCTGACACCGATGTGAGAGAGAAAGCTTTCTTCTTCAGCAACACAATCAGATGGCTTCGAAGGATTAAACCAAACAATTTCGGTATGCCACATTCTTCTGGTTCATCAATCACAGGAAAGCCATTGTGACCCGACCTTTTGAGAATATTGACTATATTTTCAACTTTTTCTATCCCATGAAGATACTCAAGTGGGCCAGTAACTACATCAGCTACAGTCAGCTGACTCATGAACGGCTCTGTGTGTGATTCTAGATAAGGGAAACCTTTCAGCTTCATCATGATGTCATATATATTGGCGTTGAAGACGTCTGCCACGGTTTTAGAGACAAGTAGAACTAACATCACCAGTGGCAGTAGTAACAAGTTATTGGTGAGTTCAAGAAGGATGACACACAATGAGACTGTCATTCTCATGGACCCACCAAGAAAAGAAGCAGCACCAAGCACAGCAAAGAGACCATGGTTCAGACTCGAATTTGAACCTATTAACATCCCAACATAACGCCCGTATGATGCACCCGTTACAATAACAGGTACAAAGAGACCAGAAGGAACCACAATTGCATAGCTAAAAATGCTCAGGAAAAAGCAGGTTATAAAAAAAATAAGCATGGATAAGCCATGAAATTCAGAATCAGTGCTGTGACTAAAGAGGTTTCTTATCGCATCATCATTTGTGTTGAAAATCAAACTGGCAAGATCATTGTAGTGTCCTGGAGCACACTGGAACTTCTTGTAGTTACCAGATCGGCCTATCGTAGGACAAGCCTCGAACGCATCCCCTGGACAAGGTTGGCAAGGTGCAAGCCAAGGAAGCCCAAACAGAAGGCATGAGGTGAACACAGAGATTGAACAAGCTAGAACTATTTGATAGACGAGGCCTTTCCTGAAATGTAGACCAACAAGAGGGTCAGACAGCCAAAACTCCAAACTCGTTTTCCTGTATTGAATTATAATTTACTTGTTGATAAGCAAAAGCATTGACTAACCCATTTATAAAACTGTAAAGTCGAAGAACCTTTTCAAGAATGAAATTGTACAAGGCTCCTAATAAACCCCCTATTAGTCCAAGCAGCAGGACGGGAGGTACATCACTGAGGTGATATGCAAAATTTTCTTTAGTGACATTAAACATTATTAAACCGCCTGTGCCAAAGAGTCCACACTTGCCACTATAACAGAGATCCATGAAACTGCGAAGCATGATAGCAACAACTGCCGTACAAAAGAACGATCTCCATACTAGTGCACTTCTCCACCTGAAAAATTGAACAAGGAAATCAGGCTTCTATTCAGCAGAAACCCATTACTGAATAAGTGTGGATTTGTGAGACCTTTGAACTTGTTGGCTCTAATCTGAACTTACTCTTATTGGACATATTTGTTTGGATTCGCAAAATGAAGGATAAGAGAGAATTAAAGGAAAAGAGGGTTCCAAGAAACTGAATTAAAAAAAGCATCCATTATACCAAGTAGCCATTTCTTCTAACGCAAATAATACACCACCAACTGGAGCTCGGAAAGCAGCGGCCATTCCAGCAGCAGTTGCACATGTTACTAGATCTCTTCTATCTCGGTCATTTTTGAAATAATGTAGCCATTTCCAAGTCAAACCATATTTCTTCGATCCACCCTGACCCAGCAGTGCACCTATACATGAAGCAGTGTGCACCATAGGCCCTGCTTTTCCAATGTGAAGGGAGGCAGAAACGGCAGATATGCTACCAATAATCTGTAAACACAAATTAAGTTAGTAAAAAATTTATGCATAACAGATATAGTGATATGCACAAACCCAACTAAGCTCCACAGCCATATCTCTTTTGTCAGATAGAACTTTTATCTTAGTCTAACCTCATTGATAACAAGCCTTCAAAATTACAAACACCACCAAAAATAATGCGAAGACTTCGTACCACCCATATGGGATGCAATATCGCAACCGACACAAAAACAATTGAAGCAATGAACAGCCTGTCAAGAAAGGCTGTGAGGGGTAATGTAGGAATTAAATAATAGAATAATACTTAGTAATTAATTAGTTGGAGGAATAATATATAGAGAGAAACAGTATAAATAGAATGGGAAGGGGATGAGAAAGACAGTCAAACAGTTGTAATAGAAAGTGGGTGAGTCACATGACTCATTGTAACAGATCAGCCCGAGATAGTAACAAAAACTGACTTTAATAATGAATACAAGAACGATACTATGGGACGTTCGAGTCTCCCAAACACTCCTAAGTATAGGACGTTTGAGTCTCCCAAACACTCCTAAGTATGGGACGTTCGAGTCTCCCAAATACTCCTATGTGTTTCCACTTCTCTCTCTAGTTATTTCCTCCCCTACAACATCCCATACTGCCCTCTATTTATAAGAGACGGGAGGGGAAAATACAAACAAAAATAAAGGCTATTAAAAGACTAACTAACATAAAAACCTAAATTACAACTCTTAACTGACTTTTATTCACTTACATTATATATGACCCTAGGAATATGCCATGTATGACACTCATTTAGGGTGACCTCAAACTTCTCAAATTGCTTGACTACTATCTCATTGTAATCATTCTTAAGTTACAATCAATCTACGATATACATATACATTTACATTGATCTACGCCAATCTTTACATTTCAATATATTTTTGCTATTCTTGATAGCATATTATGTCCTATACCTAAATTAAATCATACATGGCTAGCTCAATTCATAACAATTGGTATCATAGCGGCTCAATTCCCGACAATCGAAGATGACGAAGGTAGTGAAATGCAGGTTTTACTATTCTTGATAGTCGATATGTCATGAATGGTTGTGAGAGTTTAGTAATTAGTTAGTTGGAGGAAAAATATATAGAGAGACAAATAGTATATATCAAATGGAAAGGGAATGAGAAAGGCATTGAATAAGTTGTAATAGAAAATCGGTGGGTTACATGACTCAATTAGAGAAAACTCAAGCTTCTCGATTTGCTAGACTACTATCTCATTGTAATCATTCTTAAGTTACAATCAATCTATGACATACATATACATTTACATTCATCTGTGCTAATCGTTACATTTCAATGTAGTTTTTGCTTTTCTTGATAGTAGATTTTGTCCTATACCTAACTTCAATCATCCACGGCTAGCTCAATTCATAACACGGCCCAAAATCACTACATATGACTCAACTGTAGTCTTCACTTCGGTTAGTTCAAAGGTTGTTGCTTGCAGTTGCAACAATAATTTACAAGAAAATAAAGCACTAGACAGAGTCTCAGAAGTATCAAACGAAACATTATTCTTAGTATTAACAAAAGAGTATCCAAATTTTACCAATATTATGAGCGCTTGAGCAATAATGGTAAAAATAAAGCATAAACAGTAATGTGGATCAACATTTTTACGACCCATGTAAAGTAAAAGGTTGAAGTGTCATGATATGATATATTTATATATATACTCTTATTGCCATATAAAATTTGCAAATTAGTACATAAATTTTAGCAAAACAATCTTCAAATCTAATGAATTCCTAACCTTACCAACCAAAGTCCTTAGTGAAAATATACCAGGCGCATCTACACCGTTCAAATAAGCCTTAACTTCGGGTATACCTGACCCAGCAGCTGCCGGAGATACAAGTGCCGTAAACAAAGATGCAAAAAGAGTCAACCCAAAATTGAAACCTGTAAACACCAAAAATGCTGACAAGTGCCTACATGAAAACAAAAGAAAAAAGATTTGATCAAGTATCTAAAAATCACAAACCTTAATTACATCAATCAACAGATGGAGAAAATGTTTGATTCTGAACCTGTTATACAACATCATATTGGAAGTGATAACAAATTTCTTTCCAGCTATATTTTCCACAGCAAGATTATTGAAGAACCCAACCAAACTAACACTCAATCCAATGAGAAAACACAATGCCCACTTCATACAAATGTATTGGTAAATCTGCATTCTTCCTCTACTTCTCCAATCTTGCTTGAAAAAATCATTCTCAATAATTCTGCAAATATTACAGATCCCAGTAAATTCAATAATAAATCCATAAAAGAAATGAGCTAAAACCCAACAAAATAAAACAAGTTTTAGAAAAAAAGCACTTCCCTTTTATAATCACACA
The DNA here is from genome assembly GCF_026212465.1 of Amaranthus tricolor. Lineage (NCBI taxonomy): Eukaryota > Viridiplantae > Streptophyta > Magnoliopsida > Caryophyllales > Amaranthaceae > Amaranthus > Amaranthus tricolor. The sequence continues at coordinate 17,890,909 of NC_080058.1, forward strand.
ACCCATAAATGAACAAAATTAACCAAGCACATACAACTTTGAGTTATATGGGCAATCATAATCTGGGCAACATACTCTAGATCATGGTTAACTATAGGCAAATATAACACCGACAAGATAAAATTGGCTTCCCCTCAATGTTTCCATCATATACTAAACCCCTAAATGAATAAAATCAACCAAAGTAACTAAAAAAGTTAATTGGACAACATACTCATAATCAAGGCTTTCAATTGGGCAAACATTGACACCAACAAGAGCAAGCTGGGAAGTTGTATTGGTAAGACGAGATAATTGTTGACTGGAACTGTAATTAAGAGGTTCAACTAGTGACTCTTCATCTCCTCCATTAAACTGTGAACCCATAATAATCAAGATAATAATCCTTCAATATATTCAGAAATAATTTGGGTAATGCCCAGAAAGAATTCAAGCCTTGAAATCATATGTAAATATAATGAAAAATAAGAACTGATTGATGATGATGATGAAGAAGAAGACAAAAAAGGAAAATACTTAAAGTGGACATTTTTTTTACAACCAAAAAATGAACAATTTGAAGTGGTTGAAGAAGAAAGTGTGGATTGTTGTTGTTTTCCTCAAAAAAATTGTGGATTGTTGTCTGTAGCGAAGAGGGGAATCTTTGGATTTTAAATACCGATACTTAAATTTCGCCACCCTTTTCATTTTATCGCCACCCCTCCAAATAAAATTACGAATTTGCCCCTGATTTTTAAAAAATTACAATTTTACCACTCATTCCAAATTTCTTATTTATAATAATAATAATAATAATAATAATAATAATAATAATAATTATTATTATTATTATTATTATTATTATTATTATTATTATTATATCAATAACAATAATAATAATAATTAACTTTTTTATATTCTTCAAAAAGAATATATATAAAATTAATAATAATAATATTATTATTATTATTATTATTTTCCAAAAAGAAAAAAAAATTGAGTCGCCCAAAATTGGACGATTGAACCATGGTTCAGTCGCCCAACTTTGGGCGACTCAATTTTTTTTTTCTTTTTGGAAAATAATAATACTAATACTAATAATTTATAGATTATTATTATTAGTATTATTATTATTATTATTATTTTCCAAAAAGAAAAAAAAATTTGAGTCGCCCAAAATTGGGCGACTGAACCATGGTTCAATTGCCCAATTTTGGGCGACTCAATTTTTTTTTTTTTTAATTATTAATTTTAATTTTATTATTGTTGTTATTATTATTATTATTATTATTATTATTATTATTATTATTATTATTATTATTATTATTATTATTATTATTATTACTGTTATTATTATTAATTTTATTTATATTCTTTTTTAAGAATATAAAAAGTTTATTATTATTATTATTGTTATTATTATTATTATAAATAAGAAATTTGTAAGGAGTGGCAATTTTGTAATTTTTTAAACTTAAGGGGCAAATACGTAATTTCGTGGGAAGGGGGTGACGATAAAATGAAAAGAGGTGGCGAAATTTAGTAACTCCCTTTAAATATTGCTTACTATGTCTTGTGAAAATTGACTCTGTTAAATGTTAATGGCCGAAAAAATCAAGAAACGTGTATACTTCCTCCGTAATAACTTGTTATAAATATATATATATATATATACTCCGGTATTTTATAAATTGCGGTTAATAAATATAAAAATATATAGCCAGATACAATCTTATTTGAATCGTCTAATTGCATATTTTTATGTTATTAAAATATTATAACTTATTTTTTGAGCAAAAAATGTTATAATTTTTTAATCAAGCATAATTTAATACTCCCCTCTATTCGCCTTAAGAGTCTCATTTGACTTTTTACGGATTTTAAGGAGAGTTAAAAGTGGGACTCTAAAGGTAGAAAAAAGAGTGGTATTATAGGTTTTTAATGTAAGGGAGAAAAATTAGTATGGGTAATGAAGGGTATAATTGAAAATAAGATAAAGCTACTAAGGGCATAAAAGTCAAAAACCCATACCAAAAATAAAAATGGGACAATTAAGGTAACTTGACCATAAAAGGAAATGAGACACATAAGCTGAATAGGAGGGAGTATATAAATGAATAAAATAACGTATTAAATTACTTAAAAGGTCAAATGTAACAAATATGATATAAATATTTTATTGAAAAGTGTAAGAGATATAGAGAGAGATGAAAAGCTAAGTTAAATGTAAAATATGTAGATGGAAATTAAAAGAAAAGCATGAGTTATAATCAAAAATGAAAATAAGGTAAATTTAATGGGACGAAAAGGTAAAATGAATAATGCTTGGGTAATGGTATTTATTTAGATCATAGGTTCGAATTCGAATCAAAATTTTCAGATTGGTTAAAAAATTGCATTTTATGTCTATGTTAATTTTTACATAATTATACAATTTTTTTTTAAAGTCATTTAAATTTAGGTTCAATAATAAAGTCATCATATTGGATCTATTTTTACGTCCCTAGTTGTTGTCAACTAGTCAGAGATCTCTCCTTTGCTAAGGCCAGGAACGGACCTAGTTGGCTCCGGCGCCGGCAAGTGACTTTATGGACTTTTCAAAAAAAATGAAAATTTGCAAAAAATTGTTGACAACGACACAAGCAATGTTGCATTCACTGCCAACTGAGACAACAAAAACTTGTTCGAAAACTATAAATACCCAACTCCCAGCACTATTCACGAAAAAAACTCTTTATTCAATTGCACCAGCCACTATCCCTAATAGGCTAATACTGCCTCCGAATCAATTTAGATGTCCCATTTACTTGAGCACGGTTATTAAGGATGGTGTGAGGTCCATTAAAAAGGGTAAGTAGTAAAGGGTAAGTAATGAAGAGTAAGTAGTGAAGGGTAGTTGGGTAAATAAGATATATGGGGGTATATTCGTAATTACTTGTGAACTAAGGATATTTAGATAAAAAAATTGACAAAAATAGAAATGGGGACAACTAAAAAGACTTTGCCAAATAAGGAAATGGGACAACTAAATTGATTCGGAGGGAGTATTATATTAGGGCATCTACGAAAGTACGAATCGTCTACTATATTACCATCAGTCCACCACCGTGCCATCAGCCGTGGACCTACTGTCGCCGCGTCTGCCACCATTGAACCTCTGTTTGCCGGTTGCACCAGTCCAATTCCTAAACCACCACCATTACATCCAATTTTTTAATTTACATTCAATTTAATTAAAGGTGTAATTTTTTTATTTTAATTCAATTTGACAAATCTATTGAACACTAAAAAATTATAGTGAACTATGAATCTATGATAATATAATTTTGATTAATTGCAAGTGCTATCAATTTTTTGTATATTATATATATATATATATATATATAGGGGAGGGATCCAATGAAAAATGGTGTCAAAATGAAAAGGATGAGAAAGATTTACGGCCATTGATTTAAATAAAAAAATAAACTATATTGAACTGGATTGTTTGAGAAAAAATTACACTGAACCTCTACATATCTCTTTCTCTCTCTTTAATTCCAAGCCTCTTCTCTTCAAAAACCATCAAATATACGATCAAAAACTCAGAGATTCCAACATCAATTTCCAACTTCTCTTGATTTAAGGTAAGGTATGTTAATCGATTTTTATTTCAATTTGGGGCTAGATTTACATTTTTATTACACAATTTTATCTTTTCCTATATAATTAGGGTCTCTCTTATTGATTTTGATTTTACTGTTAAATACATTTTCTATTCTTCAATTAGTTAATTGTGTTTTTTTGTTCTATTTATAAATTTAGTTATGTTTGGATTAAGATTTTTTAGTTCTTGTTCAATTTAATTTTGAATTCTTATTTTAGGGTTTATAAATTTAAAAAGTTTGATCATAAATTTTTTTTTAATGTTATTATAAATTTGGTTCATTTTTGATTTAAATTTGTGATTATAAATGTTTTTTGGGATCTATTGATAATATTTTGTTTAGAGTAATCAATTTTGTAATGATAATGGTTTCTTGGGTTTCTACGATTTTTTCTTGTTTTAACTGCTTCTGGGTTTGTGCTTATGCGTTCTTCTTCACAATGCCATAGTACCTTGTTTTGAATCAGTATTCCTGATAAAATATTACTATGTGATTGGAGAAGGATACTATGTCATTGGAAAAGATAAGTATGTAGTATAAACCTTTTACAAATTGTTTCTGTATTATTTTCTATAAGCCTATTAGCTCAATTTGGTCGAGCACTGTGTATTTGCGCTTACTTTGCACAGGGGATGTAGGTTCAAATCCTACATAGGCTCCTACTATGTTCTTAATAAAGTGATAGTATTTCTTAATAAAATGCCACTATGTTCTTAGAAAAAATTATATGTACTTAGAAAACTATGATTATAATGAGATAGTGCCTCCTTATATGTAATTGTAAAAAAACAAATTCAAAACTATAATTTGCTTATAGATGAAGAGATGATTAAGATGACGATGTTTGGTTGAAGTATTGCTTGACTGTTTTCTTATTATTAGATACTATATTCTTAGTAAAATGTTAGTATGTTCTTGTAAAGTTTTTAACATATTATGTTCTTAGAAAAGGTTATTATATTCTTAGTATAGGATATTATAATTAATAAGTTACTATCTCCTTATATGAAATTAATAACTATTTATGAATAAAGATACTATGTTATTGTTAAAAGTTACTATGTTTTTGTATAATTTTTTAACATACTATGTTCTTACAAAAAGATACTATATTTTTAGTAAAGGATACTATAACTAATAAGTTACTGTCTCCTTATATGAAATTGATTATTTATGAATAAAGATACCAAGTTCTTAGAAAAATTCGCTGTTATACGTACTATTTTTTATAAAATGTTACTATGTCTATAGTAAATGATGCTATGATTATATAGTTATTGTCTCCTCATATGTAATTTTGAAAAATCAAATTCAAAAAAATCGATGAGATAAATATGTTTGAAAATGAGATCAATATGTTCAATAATATCACCAAAAATTGGTCATATTGTTTTTACAAAATACAAATAATAAACTATGTAATATTTGAACCTACATCCTCCACACACAAAAAAAAAAGAGTGCTCTACCGTTGAGCTAATAGGCTTAATGAGTCATAAAAAGATCACTATAAGGAAAAATAAAGTCACTATGACAGATAATATCGACAATTTCAAAAAATAACTTCAAAATTAGTAAGAAACAATGGGACAACATCAAAAGAAGCTTCAAAATAGGCAGATAAATAATCACAACCCCATGAAAGATATGCGCACTTCCCTTCATTGTGTTCTTAATAATGAGAAAATGGTGAAATTTATAAAAAAAATCCTTCCTCCTCAAAATAAATCCAATAGCAAAATCAAGCACCAAACATTAAAAACCAAGAAACAAAACATCAATCAAAATTTAACCAATGGACCCTTACAAACATAAAAGCAATCAAGATCTAACTAAAAAAAACCCTAAAATAAGAAAATCAAAAAAATGATTGGATGAAAATCAACAAGAAGATCAAAAATAAAATAATATTCAAGAAACAAATCATATTCAAAATCATAATGCAGAAGAAAAAAAAATCATAAACAAGATCGGAACCAAGAAAAAAAATCAAAAAAAGATCAAACAAAAGAAAAAAATAGAAAAATAAGATCGAAATAAGAATAAATCCAAGAACAAACCAAATTTAAGATAGGAGGAAGAACAAAAAAGATCAAAACAAGAAAAAATCAAAAACAAGATCGAAATAAGAACAGATTCAAGAACAAACAAGATCGAAAATATGGAAGAACAAATCAAATTCTACTTGAAAACGCAAAAAATCTTTCATGAGAGAATGAGAAAGGAGGAGAGAAAGTGAAAGAATATTTTTGGATGAAGAAAGGAAGAAGATAGTTTAAATAATTGAAGATGAGAATGCACAAAACTGTCAATGAACAAAATCCAAAGAGAGAAAGTGTGGAAGATGAAAAGAAAAAAGACCATATTACAAAAGCTATTATTAGACTTGAACTAGTCAAAATTCTCTAGAAGGCTGAACCGCGTGTAAGTATTAAAATCATTCTGACCATTGATCTTTCATCTAGACAGCTACAATTCCTTCTTATTTTGTGACCCCTTCTTATTTGATTCTATATATATATATATATATATATATATATATATATATATATATATATATATATATATATATATATATATATATATATATATATATATATATATATATATATATATATATATATATATATATATATATATATATATATACATATATATATATATATACATATATATATATATACATATATATATATATATACATATATATATATATATATATATATATATATATATATATATATATATATATATAAATTCTCTAGAAGGCTGAACCGCGTGTAAGTATTAAAATCATTCTGACCATTGATCTTTCATCTAGACAGCTACAATTCCTTCTTATTTTGTGACCCCTTCTTATTTGATTATATATATATATATATATATATATATATATATATATATATATATATATATATATATATATATATATATATATATATATATATATATATATATATATATATATATATATATATATATATATATATATATATAGAGAGAGAGAGAGAGAGTAGTGTGTCATTCATGGAAAAATACTTTTAAAAAAAAAACGATTTCACATGAACCATCTCCTTCCCAACAACAAGAAGTTGGAGCAAATGATGAAACAATTATTCCCCAAAAAGTTGATGGTTCATCTAGTCCACAATCTTCTATGCAAGCTAGAGTTGATCTGAACATACTCAAAAGAGACCCAGCTGAGAGACAAAAAATTTCAAGTTATCATCCAAATGATAGAATTGAAATACGAAGAACTTATCTTATGAAAGGTTCTTTTCATCCTATGCTTAAATTATTCCCTCAAAAAAATATAGTAGGAAATATGATTCATATCGAAATAGGTTAGAATATAGTGAGATTAAAAATGAAGTTTATTGTTTGTCTTGTTATTTGTTTAAAAATGAAGTAGGGGGGCAAGGTGGTGGCAAAGCATTTGTTACTAAGGGTTTTAACCAATGGGATAAACAATATCAACTTCAAACTCATGTTGGAAATATTGGTAGTGTATATAATTTATGTTTGAGAGCAAGTGAACTTTTGATGAAACTCAATCAATCTATTGTAACAGCTTTAGCAGTTCAATCTAAAGAGATTGATAGTAATTACAAAATATGTTTGACTACATCATTTGATTGTATCAGATATCTTCTACACCAGGGATTATTATTTTGTGGTCATGATGAAAGTCAGGGGTCTTCAAATAGACGAAATTTTCGTGAACTTTTACAATTTTTGGCTGATCACAATGAAGATTATCTTGAGTAATGCTCCCAGAAATCAACAAATGGTATCCCCTAAGGTTCAAAAAGATCTTGTTAGTGCTGCAGCAAAGGAAATGATAAAAGCTATCATTAAAGTACTTAATAATGATGTTTTCGGTATTTTAGTTGACGAGTTTCGTGATATATCTAAGAAAGAACAAATGGAAATTACTTTCCGTTTTGTTGATAAAGAAGGGACGATTAGAAAACAATTTCTTGGCATTACTCATGTGAAAAATACTTGTTCTTCCACTCTTAAAGAGGGTATTAATCTTGTTCTTTCTGAACACGGGTTGAGTATCTCAAATATTAGAGGTCAAGGATATGATGGAGCAAGCAATATGCAAGGTGAGTTTAATGGTCTTAAAACCATGATTATGAGAGAAAATAGCTCAGCCAATTATGTTCATTGTTTTACTCATGAACTTCAACTTACCCTTGTTGCCGTTGCAAAAAATCACCCTGAAATTGCTTGTTTCTTCAATTGGACGGTTATGCTTGTTAATGTTGTTAGAGGATCTAGCAAGCGTCGAGATATATAGAAAGAAAAAAAAAGCTGAAAAAGTTTTAGAAGGTCTAAAAATGGGTGTAATTAACAGTGGTCAGGGTTTAAACCAAGAAAGTACTCTTTAGAGGGCCGGTGACACAAGATGGGGATCTCATTATCATTCTCTTGTTAATTTCATAATTATGTTTGATGCTATCATTGACGTGCTTGATTTTCTTCCACAAGATGGTAGAAAAAGAGAACAAAAAGGAGAAGCATTATTTTGGTCAAGAACTTTGCAAACTTTTGATTTTATTTTAACCTTAAAACTGATGTTAACTATTCTAGGCATGACAAAATGTCTTATCAAAAGCATTGCAAAGGAAGGATTAAGATATCGAGAATGTTGTTAAACTTGTCCAAATTTGCAAAGAAGAATTACAAAAGATGAGAAATAGGAGTCCCTTTTGAAGGATGTCAAGGACTTTTGTGAACGACATGAAATATTTGTTCCTAATATGAAAGATAAATTTTTTGTTGATGGGAAATCAAGGCGCAAGACACCTTACATTACAATGTTGCACCAATATTATGTTGAATTGTTCTTGAATGTTATAGACGTGTTATCTTCAGGAGTTGAACAATCGTTTCAATGAAAAGAATTTGGAATTCCTTCGTTCCATAGCTTGTTTTAGCCCTCTTGATTCGTTTCATGCTTTTGATCTTGATAGGCTGGTAATGTTGGGTAAGTTTATCCGCATGATTTTTCAAATAGTGCTCTTGTAGAACTTGAACATAAATTTAAGATTTACATTTCAGATATGCGAGATGATGATCGTTTTGGTAATTTAAAAGGATTAGGTGATCTTTCTCAAATATTAGTGAAGACAAAAAAAATGAAGTGTATCCCCTAGTTTATTTGCTTTTGAAGCTAACTTTGGTACTACCCATGGCAACAGCTACAGTGGAGAGAGCTTTTTCAGCAATGAATATCGTAAAGAAAAAATTGCAAAATGAAATAAGAGGTCAATGGATGAACGATTACTTGGTAACTTTTTTTGAAAAGGAGGTATTTTGTAATGTTCCTAATGATCTTATTATTCGTAGGTTTCAAGATTATTATTTTTGTATTTAATGATTTTTTAATTAAATTATTATTATCAATTGTGCTCTCACTGAGTTTGAGTCCTGAGTCCGCCACTAGCTAAGGCTTCTTTCAATATCCAAAATTCCTTGTGGGTTAACGATTATTTATTTTCCATAAGATTTAGTTGTTTTCTAAATTTATTATCAATATCTTTTATTAGCCTATTAATAGCAAATTATTTTTATGATTCATATTACAAAATGTAAAAAGAAATGATTGTGGGAAAATACTAAAAAAAATGACTTGTCAAAAACTAATTTCCATAAGTTTTTTTTGTCAAATACATTGTCAAAAACTATCAAATTAACGGAATTATCCATTTTGACCGTTATTTTTAACATTGACAACCATATGATATGCACATGACTTATAAATAAACAATTAAACATTATCATCAATAATGGAAAACAACAGGAAAATGAAAACAAAATTAAAGCCACACACCATAACTCATATCATCATTATTTTGGATTCTTAAGTCTCAAATATAATCCACATTTCTGAATTTGTAAGTCTCAACCATTATGGAAAAGGAAAAAAATGAATAACAAAAAGAAAAGAGAAATATCTAAATGACCACACCTAACAGCATTATGAAAAGCACTAAGACTAGCTTAGTAGTATCTTTGTATTAAAATTATAGTTATCTACAAACTTATTTTGCATATTAATATAAATTGTTTTTTTAAATTTTCCATTATGTTTATTTCATTAAATAAAAGTATTAAAATTAAATAGATATAAAGTGTATTTAATAATAAACATATAAAGACATACATGAATTATAATACTCCCACTTTTTTTTTTTTCAAATGTCCTATTTGTTTTTGGCACGTTTGTCAATACACTAATATTACCCTTAATATCTCTAATTGTGTATAATCAAAAATTATTAAAACTAGATAAACCTTATGTTGGGACGAATCAAAAAAGATTTCATTTTAACTATATTTTAACTTACAAATTAAGAATGAAATACAAACTAAGAAAGAATGATGAATAGTGTTTAAAAACCAAATGAAATATTTGAAAAGAAACAAAAGAGTTATAAGTATCAATCAAATCAAATAAAATATACTAATGAAGAAACAAATTGGGACACGTGTTACACTCTAATTAAAAATTTTTTCGCCTATTTTCTTTCATTGACATGGAAATTTTTTATACTTGACTTCATATTTAAAGAAACAATTAACACATTAGAAAATGTAATATATGATGACTGGCTAAAAACATATGTGATCTATTAATACACCATACTTCCTTATGTAAACCTATAATTTTTTAAATCCCGAATCATAAAGAAAATAAGAACTCGCTTCATTTAACCATTATCAAAACTGAAGTGATCCAATAAAAAAGACAATAACAAAATATTAAATTTCTATTTTCATACATACAATCTTAAGCCTTTAGCTTAAAAATTATATTACAATAGTATGTTATATTTAGTTTATATATTTCATGATTCATTTAAATCTTTTAATAATTAATCGTACATGATAAAAATTTACAAATTAAATTAAAATATAATATATTGATGTTAATAAAAACTTTTGACGGATATTTTTTGACTTACATGGATTTTATGATTTCATCAATATAGCTTAACAATAATCAATTTGATAAATTTTTATTGATTGATGATACTTTTTGTTTATTCATTCGTATAGATGTTTTATTATAATTGTATAACAAATTACTTGTCCACTTTGATAATTATATTATTATAACAAATACAAAAATTTAATGATTAAGTTTATATCCTACATGAATTATTTATAAAATAATATTAATATAATCATATCAGTTAGTATTTATAGTATCTGTGCTTTACAAGAAATCTATCTGGTTATCATAATAAATTATTAAATATATTCATAACAAGGCCGGGCTGTAGCAGGGACACCCAAAGCTCCTGCACAGAGCCTCACAATTAAAGGTGCCCTTGATCATACTCCATTCCATTAACAAGATAAGCAACAAGTGAAGATCAGTAAATTGGTGTTGTTTATAATTCCTAACATCTTTAATAGCAAGTTGATCAATTCCCATTGGTATCAATTTTATTTTTCTTTTTTTATATTTTTTTCTTTTACGTACTTGTATCTTTCTTCAGATTATTTTCTTAATCACTTGTTATTTTTTTAAATTTCAATTTAAGCTTGACATTTTACCATGAGTTTTTTAATATAAGTTTTTGAGGGTCCATAATCTTTTTGTTTGTATAGAAATATTAAAGATATCATTATATTTTATTCTTATAGGTGTTTATAAAAATATCATTATATAAAATATCATTGCAATTTTTGATCAATTGTAGGATTCTACACCATATTCGAGCAACTCTTTCTTTTTTGCTAATTTTTAGTAGTTCATGACTATTTGTTTTTAATCATTGATTTTAAGTTTCTACATAGCAAATATTAGTAGAGTATTGTATGTTTTTAAATTTTAAAGTGAAAAACAATCATTACTTCAAAAAAAAAAAAAAATGGACATAGAAGTATCGTTGTAACATAAGGGCCCATAAATCGATTTTTACTCAAGGCCACTAAAATATCCAAAATGACCCTGATTCATAATAAATAGAAATAATGTTTATCCATAATAAATAAATACATCAATAAATAATAAAACTAAAGTAAAGTGTAAGTAATTAATTGGGCTATGTACAATAATAACTAGACGGACATGCGACCAATATAGTGGTTGCACGTATCCGCAACAATCATTAAGATGGACTCGCAAGGAAAAATACATGTTAGCTAGATAGAAATAATGTTTATCCATAATAAATAAATAAATCAATAAATAATAAAATTAAAGTAAAGTGTAAGTAATTAATTGGGCTATGTACAATAATAACTAGACGGACATGCGACCAATATAGTGGTTGCACGTATCCGCAACAATCATTAAGATGGACTCGCAAGGAAAAATACATGTTAGCTAGTTTCCACGGCAGAATATGAGACAACATCATTTGTTGCAATATTTGTGATTGTGTTTGCGATGTAATAACCTTAGCGACTGAACAATATTGCAAAGGAGTGATTTCTATCACCAGTCCGTCGTTAAAGGCATTTAGTGATGAAAATGGCAAGAAAACCGTCGGTCACTATATATTCTTTCTTGTGTAGTAGTAATATATTTACACATAAAATGAAGAGGATTTATAGTCAAAATTCAACTTAAATTATTTGTAACATAATATCGTGATTTTAATAAATGACAATGTATCTTAATATTTTAGTTCTGTAATATTAAATTATCACATAGTTAAAGCTATAATTCTAACAATAAAGAATTATTTTTATCATTATAAACAGAAAATTTTCATATTTAAAAACTATAGATCGGCAAAAATGTTTCCTTAAGTAAGAATAATTTCTATTAGCTTATCTGGTGATTTGTGTCTGCTTTGAGACCCTACACATAACATATATATTTGTGAAAAAGTATTTTTGTTTTTACGTATCTTTCAATACGTATCACTTTTTGTTTTCGTATTTTTCAGATTTTACATGATTTTATCATTTATAAATGTATTCTTTATTTTCAATTTAATCACTCACTTTTATTATCTATCTATTGTGATTTATCTTATTCTCCTACACTATTCTCCAACACGAAGAAGACGTATATGAAAGGAGTAAGTGCGGAAGAAATTTAATAACAATTGTATAAATAGTTGAAATTTAAAAACACATAAATATAAGGAAAAGGTTACTATATAAATAAGTAGAAATTTATATAGAATTGGAAAATATGAGTAATTATAACCCTTTGGAAGTGCAAGATGCAATGCAAATGACACCAATGGAGCAATTAATGCTTGTTGGGAAGTCAAGAATAGTCAAATAAATCCAATAAAGAAGAGAAAGTGATAGTTGTACTTACATTTACATTTTTACACCTGATGATTGGTGAATGGAAGGGTGTGTGTGGTCACTCATAAGTCATATTTATGAAAATCTTTATCAATGAAATATAAAAGTTTTTTAGTGCTTTTTTTATTTACTTTATACACTCTATTCAATATACTTATTTAATTCTGAATGCATCTAAATGTATAATTAAAAATTATAAAAAGTTAATAATAATAAACTTTACATAAAAACAATCAAATAAGATCCCACATGAATATATTTAACTTATAATAAAATACAATTTAGAAGTGATAGATAAATAGTATCCTAAAAGTAAATGAGACACCTAATGTGAATAGGAGGGAGTATAAAAAATGCTTTAGTTTGGAGTATATATTTGTAGACAAAATAAAAGTTAAAATAAAAAAACAATGTTATTAAAATATAAAATTATTAAGAAAATATTGTTGTTATTAAAGATAAGAATAGTTGTAAAGTGATGGAGAAGTAAGAAAAAAATTAATCATCTTATTTTGGGTAAATATTACCTTACTTGGATAGAGGGAAAATATTTCTTTCCTCCCCAACATAATATCGATTATAATCTTTCTTTTCTTTCATGTTTCTCAAACCTGTATTCTTTATCCTTCATCTTCCCTTTTAATTTCACATCTATTTTGAAGGTTGTTCGGAGATCGAATACTCTTTAGAGTGAGGGTGAATAGAGAGTATGAACTTTTAAAATTTTTCTCTGGAAGGTAAGCTCGAGAGCTTGGAAGACCTTTCAAAACAGTTTTCTGGAATTATTTTAGGTCGAACAATAGATCTATGAACTAAATGCGAAAATATACTTAAATAAGAACAAGGGATTTGTTAACGAGGTTCAGCTATCACTAGTCTATTCTTCGCCTATGGGTTCTTATCCAACCCATAGGATTCAACACCTTTTATTAATGAACTATAGATGACTTAGAAGATGTCTCTATCTTCTCTCACTACGTTCTTCCCCTTGAAAAACGTCTTACAAGTTCCCTCAATAAAAGTACTAAACCCAATCTCACAAAAGAGAACAAAATGAATACTTTAAAAAGTATTCCAAGCTTTAGGCGTAGATGAAAACTAAGATTCTATCTCTTTTTACTCTAAATCCTATTACAATTGTAAGAGTTAGATGAACTAAGTTTACAAAACTTTTTGAATACTAAATCTCAATGTAAGTAAAAAGCTAATTTGTAAGTAGTGTTGCTATCTCTTAATTCTTGAATGAAGTCTCTTATATATATATATGTTAGGCCTAGGGATGGAAATGGGTATTGGACCCGACCCGGATCCGTGAATCCGTATCCGTTTTCACGGATCTAGATCCTAAAAAAATGGACCCGTCAGATCCGGGTCGGATTCGGATCCGTTTAAATTTCACGGATGCAGATTCGAATCTGAGAAAAATACCCAGACCCGGACTTACGGATCTGGAGGACTCGTTTTGTTTTTTTATATATTAAATATATATAATGTAAATATGTAATGTTTCATTCTTTTCCCTCCCATTTCCCTAAGATTGAGTTACTCAATCTTACTGTCTGACTCAGACTACTCCTATTCCTAATTTCCTATTTCCCTCCCAGCCCCAAGCTCCCACACCCATAGTCCCACTCCACGAAAACCCTAATCCCCTATCCCCAATTTCGGCCATTCCCAACTCCCACGGTCTGTCGCTTCTTGCTCCCTATAGCCACCGCGATAGGGTCTTCTCCCCCCTTCTCATAGGCGGCCGGTGGATTTAAGGGTAATAAACCCTAATTTTGATTTTTTTTTTCCCTACAATTATTTTGATTTATGTTGAGTAGTTTTTGATTTATGTTGAGTAGTTTTTGATTTATATTGAGTTTAATGGTAGATTTATGTTGAGTTTAGTTGTTTTGATTGAGTTATTTTTTATGTTGAGTAGTTTTTAATTTATTTGAGTTTAGTGGTAGATTTATGTTGAGTTTAGTTATTTTGATTGAGTTATTTTTTCTGTTGAGTAGTTTTTGACTTATGTTGAGTTTAGTGGTAGATTTATGTTGAGTTTAGTTGTTTTGATTGAGTTATTTTTTATGTTGAGTAGTTTTTGATTTATGTTGAGTTGATGATTTATTTTGTTTTCATCACATTAAATTTAATATTCCAATAATCCAATTGATGACTAGTAAATTTATCACAGTGTATTGTTGAGTAAATGGATAATAAAAATGATGGTGGGTCTAGTCAACCTACTAAGGATCATATTCATGAATCATATGGGGAATTTGAGGGTTATGTTGATGTTGAGATTGAGAATGAATCTACAGAACAAAGTAGTGTTAAAAGTAAAAAATTAACTTCAGAAGCATGGACTTATTTTGACCTTGTACATGTGAATGGTGTACAAATGACAAAATGTAAGACTTGTAAGAAAATACTTTCCTACAAAGGGAGTAGTGGAACTTTACATCTTCTTAAACATGCTAAAAAAACATGTTCAAGTAGACATTTAAACCTTGCAGCTAATCAATCACAATCAAAAGTGAAAAAAGAAATCGATGGATCTACTTAGAAGTTAATGAAAAGCCAAAGAAAGTGGTTTTTGATCAAGAGGTATCAAGGAAAGAATTGATGAAAATGGTGGTTATGCATGAGTATCCTTTATCAATGGTTGACCACATTGGTTTTAGAAACTTTGTTAGGAGTTTAAATGACAACTTTAAAGTTGTATAATATTTTTTTGGGTGATCGATTGTGAAATTATATATATTATTTCATTAGTCTATAAATATAGCTTTATTGCAATATCAACACCATTAAAAAATACAAAAAAAAAAAGCAAAAACAAGTCAGACCCGTTTTGGACCCGGATCCGGTACTAGATTTGCAGTATCCACGGATCCGGATTTAGGTCTTGCAAAACTGGAACAGCGGATCCGGGTCCGGATCTGGATGCTGCTCTTGAAAATGGATCTGGATCCGAGTCCACCTGAACCCGGTCCAGATCCGACCCGCTGCCATCCCTAGTTACGCCTCAACATAGTCGTACAAACCAATCAAACTTCATCATATAATTTCGCCAATCTGGTCAAACTGAATCAATCTTTAAAACCCTGAGCAACATGTAAAATCTGACGCTCCATTGAGACTTGTTCAATACACGTTTTTGATACTATTTTTAGCTCTTTCAATTCTTTGATATGCTGCCAAGTTAGTACTCATGCCAAGCATTGAACATCTAATAATTCAAAAAGAACCGAAAAATATAAGCCACATAAAGATCTTAGATTTAAGTTTAATTTGAATTATTCTTTCTATTTTTTAGGTGAGCTAAAAAATAATTCCATACTTATAGAAAAACCTATAATTAGTATTAACTTGTTTACCAAGTAAATTACTTATTCAAATAATCAAGTTATAAATCGTGTAATTATATGATAAAAACGTGTAATTACTTATTAAAAACATACGTTTATATTTAACCTAAGTCAACTTATTTCTTATTTCAACATATTTTGGACTTAAATATTTATCAATTATACATTTTATATCAAATATGATTTTTGAGCTATTTAAACAACTAAATATAATTACTTAATTTATTTGTTTAATTTAATATGTGTTTTGAATATCATCACTTAATGGAGTTGAGTCTTCAATCTCCCCCTTGATGAAAGTCAAAACCATATTTTTCTAAATCATATTACTAGGTGAACATAATTGAAAGCATGGTAAGAATAAATACTTAGATATTTTATAAATCATGTTATGCTATTATTTAGCAAAAATTTCAGAAATTTCAAGACTTTGAAATCTGTTTGAAAGCAGAACAGTGAACAAGATATAACATAAGTATAAACCAATAATAATAATGCATGGATTTTAATATAATAAACCATTATCCTAAACAACAAGCAATCGAATGACCAACCATAATTCATGCAAAGATAAAATTATTAATATTTTAATTTTATATCAACATCATATCAACATTTTAAGATCATAACATCAATAATGTATCATGATCATCAATAAGCATACGAACAATAATCAAGAATGAACATGATGAACATGAATAACATGAATATGAACATGAAATGGCATGAATATGAACAATCAAGCAACCTAGCAGCATGCAAAATAAGCTACAATATAAGATGCAAAATAAATCTAAACTATTACAAACCAAAATATTTTCCCCTTTTTGACTTTCATAAAAAAGAAAGAGGGAATAATAATGTTTGGGATTGTATTTTTGCAAAAATCAAATTGTGTGGCGAAAGGAAAATAATGTTCATCAAACCAACATCTAAAAATTACTTCCTGGACCTAGTCTTCCTCTTCTTAGAAGCTTTTGGTTTAGCAGGGGAAGAAGTTGTCATGGCAGCTTGTGGTGTAGGTTCTTCCGATGGTGGTGGTGATGCTTGTTTAATTGGGGTAGCAACCTCCTTGTCTTTCTTCTTCTCCTCCTCCTCCTCCTCTTTCTCTTCTTCCTCTTCTTCAACCAAATGCTCAGTCTTATCCTTGGTGACCTCCTCCTTCTTCTCTGTATCTTCTCCCTCTTCTACCTCCTCTTCCACGACAACATTCTCAACGACCATACCTTTCATTTCTTTCATGAAAGTGTCTAACATAAAAGTTAGAGTGGACACTTTATAGTGTAAAACAAGGATGAACATTTTCATTTCACTGACCTCGGAGTCAAGAGACTGGAGGCGGGAATGAGTGATGTGTTCTTTAAGTTGTGGTTCAAGATGATTAAGCCTCTTTCCATGGATCTTTTGGAGATCCTCTTTCTCAGATAGTGATATGTGTGAGTATAACTTATACTTACCATTAACTTTGATAAATACCAAGGGGAGGGAGAACATTGTTAGAGAGGGATTGAGGACCAGAATGATCTACTTCCTCTAAATCAGAGAACAGATTAAAATGGTCAAAGACCAATGTCAATAGATTAGCATAGGAAAGAGCATTGTTTCGTAAAGGAGAACTACAAATACGCATAGTTGAAATGATAAGGGAGGCATAATCAATTGTTTTTACAGAAGAAACCTTCCACATAAGAATAAGGTGTGCATCTATGACAAGTTCACAAGAAGAGTTTAGAGAAAAAATAGTCTTAATAAGGACGGTATGCAGTAACTTTCCACACAAATTCAAACCATTATGAGTAAGTTGTTTTGTTGGAGAAAATTCAAAATGAGAGGCAAGAACAAACATGCCTTTAGCATTTTGAAGAGCCACGAAATTTGGAGTGGATTCTTGCATATCAAAAGAGAATGTAAGGAAATCATTGATTAGGGTTTTAGAGATCACAATCTCTTAGCCTTTAACAAAAATTCTTAAGGCCGGGAACCCATCAACAGTTATGAAAGACAACTTGCAATAGAAGATTTTAACCAGAATTGAGTAAGTAATTAAACCTGGATCCAACAACTTTCCAGGAGTAATTTGAATGAAAGAAAACACAACATCAAAATCTTCGAACAAGAAGAAATTCTAATCAAGAATGTCAACAGAAGACAAAGGATGATGTTTGAAAATGTCAATCCATCTTCCAAAAGCAATTTGATTTTCAAACCAATTTTTTGGTACCTCTAAAGAAGCAAGAAGTGAAGGAATTATTAGGTTTTGAGTTTCAAGCCCAAGAGATTTTGAGGATTCATCCTTTTCTGATTTGATGGAAGAACGGGTTATTTTCATTTAGGAGTCATTGATGAAATCTTGAAAGCTTGAAAGGGAAAGAAAAGGTTTCTTGAAGGAGATGAATGAAATCAGAAATGGGAAGTGAGTAGAGAAAAGGACTATTCAAAGGGGTTTAAAACAAAATCAAATACAATGAATTTGACACACAAAAGTTGTGATTTGAGAAATTAAATGCAATTATGATAGGCATTAAAATTTTGACCGATTTTTGGGAGAAAAAATGACGTGAGGGGATGAATATGTATAGAAATCGTTAACCTAAATAAGATCTAGTTGAAATAGGACAAGTTCATGAACTAGGAATTAAGATGTGAATGACGGCCAACATTCATGTTCAAGCACACAAATTTAGTTTAAGAAAATTAAATATCTTTTATTAATTAAAGGTATTTAATTTTAAATCCCAATTTTTTATATTTTATATATGTAACATATATTTTTAAGAAATTAAAGTTTACTTTTTAACCCTTAAATATATGTACGTTAAACACATAATGGCACAAATATTCTTCATGCAATCACAAAATTTATATGTAAACTATACATACAAACTACTTGAATAATGAATTGAAATACTCCCCCTAAATACATACTTAGTATTTATTTTACCCTTACTCCCCCTAAGTTCATTCAACATCATTTAAAATTCCAAGTTCCATACGAATATATGCAAAACGATCAGGACATAAAGGTTTTGTAAATATATCAGCTAATTGATTTTCAGTAGGAATAAAAGATAAAGTAATAATATTACCTTTTTCAGCATGATCACATTTGAAATGGTGACATAACTCACTGTGTTTTGTACGTGAATGTTGCACCAAACTTTTAGTAATACAAATTGCACTTGTATTATCACACTTAATTGGAATACCTTTGAGAACAACTCCAAGATCTCGAAGCTGTATTGCAATCCATGAAATTTGAGAACAACATGCACCAAATGCTATATATTCCGCTTCTGCCGTAGATAAAGCCACTAAAATTTTCTTTTTAGAATTATAACACCCCGGCCCCTTAGACCACTGGTGACTACTCATGGAGACTGTAGACTAGCCCCTCAGACTAACACAAGTCTTTTCAGCGCACTTTGGTCTCACTCGTGCGCACCCAGGAAAACTTCCCAGGAGGTCACGCATCCTAAGATTGCAACTCATCAAGCAAGCTTAATTGTAAAATTCTTAGCAAATGGGCCCCCATAAAAAGAAGATGCATCTT
>NC_080058.1:17913390-18013390 GCF_026212465.1 Amaranthus tricolor
ATGCGTTTATGCACCGTTAATGATTTTCCGGCATATGGCAACTTATCGTGGTATAAGAACAAAGGGAAGAAAGCATGCCCAATATGTATCAATGACATGGAATCCACGTGGATTCCTTAGTGCAAACACATATTCATGCACCATCGAAAGTTCCTCCCACGAGATCACCAATATCGTAAGAAGAAGATGTTCAACGGGGAGGTTGAGGACCGTGTAGCTCGTCGACTGTTGACCGGTTATGAGGTTTATGAACAGGTTAAGGGAGTTGAGACTGTATTTGGTAAAACAGGGCAAGTGCAAGGGGGTGAAGACCGATTATGGAAAAAAGAATCAATCTTTTGGAAGCTTTCATATTGGAGAGATCTACAGGTTAGGCATTGTCTTGACGTTATGCATATAGAGAAAAATGTATGCGATGCCATACTCGGGACTCTCATGAACATTTCGGGTAAGACAAAGGATGTTAAGGCCGTGCGAGATTGGTTTGAATAGGTCTTCGTCCGGAGTTGTGGGCACATGTTAAGGTGAGTAAGAAAAGAAATAGAGCTGATAAAGTTGGTGGCAGTAACAAAGGAAAGGGCAGTAAGGAGAAGATGAGTAATGACAAAATTTATTTGCCTCCAAGTTGCTACACATTGTCCAAAGTAGAGAAGCAGACATTTTGTGAGTCTTTGAATAGCATTAAGGTTCCATCTGGGTACTCATCCAACATGAAGAGATTTGTGACCCTAAATGGTGAGTTGAAGTTGGAAAGCATGAAATCTCTCGATTGCCATGTAATGATGCAAGTGTTCTTACCAATTGCAATCCGTGGAATATTGCCAAAACATGTGAGATATGCTATTTCCGAGCTATGTTCGTTCTTCAACACAATTTGTAGTAAAGTTCTTGATCCCTTTAAACTTGATGCTATTCAAGTCGACGTGATTGTAACTTTATGCAAGTTTGAGATGTATTTTCCACCTTCTTTCTTTGACATAATGGTTCATCTTATTGTCCATCTCGTTCGTGAGATCAAGCTTTTGGGTCCAGTTTTTTTAAGGTGGTGTTATCCTTTTGAAAGACACATGGGTGTTTTACAAAACAAGGTGAGGAATCCAGCACAACCCGAGGGGCGTATGATTCAAGACACTGTGAGCAATGAGATTAGTAGCTTTATAGCCGAGTATTTTGCCATGGCAAAGCTGCAACACCCCGAGATTTTCTGACGTCATTAATTAATATTTTAATGACTTTTGGGTATTTTATAATTATATTAAATTAATTTTGAAGTAGTTTTAATAAATTCATTTCATATACAAATTTAAATATTAACATATATTTATATTAAAAATACAATCACGATTTCTAAATAAAGAGGTTCGAATCAAAATAATTATTTTATTGAAATGTGTGAGCACACGAAGGTGAGTTTCTTTGTTGGGCCTCGCAAGAAGATGAACCTAGGTAAATAAATAAATAAATAAGTGTATAAATTAAATAAATAGGATAAGTTAGGGTTTTAAGGAGGGTATCACTCCCTCCCTCACTCAAATCACGCCGTCACTCCCCCTTCTTTTCTCCTCTCTCTTTCTCTTCTCCCTTTTCCTCCTTGTGTGCCGCAACTACCGCCTCGAGAGGCTGCCCATGGAGCCCCAGCAGCCACCACCACAGGCCGCCTGCCTCTTTCCCTCCACCGTGAGCAGCCACCGCAGCAGGGAAAGCCTCCCTTCCCCACAAGGAGTCACGGTTGCAGTAGCTTTTCTTGCTCAGCCTGCCGCCAGCCAACAGGACCTAGGCAGTCGGTTTTTGGCCCAGCGCCACCACCTCCGCGACCTCCTCTCACTTCTTCACCGTCTTGCTAGTTTTATTTTATTCCCAATTAAAATTTATAAAGTTTATGAGAAAAGGGTTGAACATTGTATGATTGTTATTGAATCTTGTAATGAGTGAGAATTGGATTGATGACTTAAATGTACTTATATGAATTAGGTTTTTAAAATATGAATGAAAAGTGTTGAACTTGTATTATTTTCATTGAATCTTTTTGTGGGTAAGAATTTGATTGATGAATTAAACATGTTTATGACTTAGAGTTTGAAGGGTGATTTGATATTATGGCTTGTGTGTTGATTTTGTATTAGTTTCTTTGAATCTTAGTATGGGTAGTAATTAAATATGTTATCTTAGAACACGAAACGATTAGGGCTTGGATTTAGAGATGAAATTACCAATGATGTGTGTGTTATACTATATTTTGGTGAAGATTGATTAAATAACTTTAAAAGTTGTTTTAAGATTTGGTCGATTGGTTATTATTGTGAATAATTAGTAATGGTGAGGATGTTAGTTGACTATGAAAGTGATTTTGATTGATTAAATTGGGAATAATAGTTACTAATTGTTGTGTTTTAATTGTTGTGAATTACAAATACCCTTATTAGGTTGTTATTGAAGTTATAGATACATGATATTAGTAAGCCAAGAGCATAATGTCAACTTATCGTCGATGGTTGCTAAAGTTATTTTTCGTGTTGTTTTGATTATAGTTCTTAATAGATTTGGAGAATGTAACAAATAATATCCCGATACGATAGCTCTAAGATTTGCCTTATCGTTATATTAATATTATATTAAAATTGTAAGATTTAGTTGTGATTAGTTATTTTTGGGTAACGCGAGCCGATATGCTCAAAAATTAGTTAATGTAAAGAAATGATTCACACATACTTCTACTTTAAATTGATGGAAAGACTTATGCAGTGTTGAGTCAATGATTCTGACTTGTATTGAATGAGTTGTGTGCGTGCTAGAGTAATCGGAAACTCATGTTGAATGGGTGATAGAGGTTACTTTGGTTTTTAGTTTGGTATGGCAAAGTAGTTAAGGGAACTTATTAGTTCTACTCATAACTTATATAGGTGCCCATTTCGAAAGAGGAAAGTAGAGCCTTAGTTGGGTGATTTTGTGACTTTAGATCGTGCAGTAACGCTTACAGGTACGTATACGCAGTAACTAACCCTTATATGCAATTTTGCTTTAAGATATTATTGTTTATTGTGATAATGTATATTGCATTGAAACTATGAGATACTAGTGAGTACACTTTATATGAAGAGCTATCGATTATGAAGTTCTTGCGCTTAGAATAGCTATAGAGAATGAGAGTCTTAATAGGAGGCGGGGACCACCCCCTTATTTATTTAAGAATTAGATTATGGCTTAATTGGAGTTAGAATGACTCCTTTATAGGTGAATTTCATATTTTGATGAGTGGCTCAATGGGTTTTGGCGTGCTGCTATCCCAGGGCGCTCATTATTAGTCGAAAGTGGAAGTTATTCCCATTTGATAAAGTATTAGATTATGATTAGCTGGCATGACTCAACTGGATTATGTCCAGTTGATTTATTAGTCCCCTAGGTGAGGTTCGATGGGACCACCTTAAGGGGGGTATGAGCATGCTTGGGTCATTGGGCGCCGGATGGCTGATACCGCCCCTTGACCAAGGTGTTACCATACGGGCCTTGCAAACCCCAATATGGTGGCCTCTTCACTGGTTTAGAACCCCAGTGTGTTAGTTTTTCCCGAAGGTAGGACCCGAAAGGGTCAGCTGGAGGGGGCATGAGCTCTTACTTTGCCATGGCCGCCGGATGGCCGATAACGCCCTTGGCCGTGTCACTATGCTAGGAAGTAGAGAAAGATCCACTGATAGAAAGTTATTCAGTGATAGAAAGTTTATTCATTGATCGAAAATTATATAATGATAGAAGGTTCATTCTTTGATAGAAAGCTTACACATTGATAGAACGTTTACTCTTTGATATAATATTTACTCATTGATAGAACATCTACCTCTTTGATAGAATATTTACTCATTGATAGAACATCTACCTCTTTGATAGAATATTTACTCATTGATAGAATGTTTACTCTTTGATAGAATATTTACTCATTGATAGAAGATTTACTCATTAATAGAATAGTTTATGCTAGTGAAAGTGTGCCTAAGTTAAGTTACCTCAAGGGTATTACAGACTATGATCACAGTTATCTTAAGATAGACAAGCTCTATAAGGTCATGTGTTAGGTATTATGTTAATGCCTCGAGTTGATCCTATGCGTGTTTTGCAAGAGTTTATGTTTTGAAAAGAGGAGCGTGAAGACCTACATTCCACCCAAGAACACATGGTTCGGGATGGAAAGAACGTAATGGAAGTAAGAAGTATAAGTGGCCCATACGATTACTATCTGTGCTTGTGTCTTATGAAATCATCTTATGTTGTTTTATAATATAATGTTATCTAGTTGGCCTTATTATATTTGATGCTAGTTACTGACGTGTACGTGTTCGTGTATGTTTGATTGTTGATGACTTTCTATGATTGTCCTGCTATGACACATTGGCCTTTGGTCTAATGTCGAGCAGCAGGAGGATCATGGACAGGCGTAGCAGGTATTGGAGCTTCATTTACATTGCATTGTATTGGGTAAAAGTGATGAGGGCGAAGCATAACTTGTGTCATGCCGCTATCTTTCGATTTTGTAGCTCTAGTTATCTTTTGTAAACTTTGGTTGTATATGTTTTGTTATTAGGCCTTGTGTCCTCCCTCGTATATTTGTATTTCCGCTGCGTAGTTTATAACTCTGCATGGTGTTAAGGAGTTAAGTCTTTTTAAAACACAAACGTCGACACTGGAACCACGATCCATGCTTGGCATGTTGATTTGAGAAGCCGGCGACGAATCATTCCGCCGTGGTGTGAGATTTTAAAGGCAATGATGCCTTAGATTAGTTTAATGTTTTTATATTGCTAAATGCTCTACCACATGTTTGATTTTTAGAAGAGATGCTGCCGAAATTTCCACGTACCTTTTAAAAGTTAATATTTAACGTTTATCCAAATTCTTTTCCTTTTCTTTTATGTAACACCCAAATTTCTCGTCCTTTACTGTTTTGGTTTCGTTAAGGGGGTCAGAAATTCTGGGGTGTTACAAAAGCCTATTGGACTTCCCACCTCTCGACGTGAAGGAAGACATAAGGGAAAAGCAACAATTGGCTCCAAATCGATCACACCTCCTCGAGACAGTCTTCTACAAACACACTTGTATGTGTTGCATCAAATTCATGAAGTCCATCCTTTTTTGAATGAGCATTTAGATATATTGCGCGCAAAATATCCTTGTAAAGGGGATAGGGGATTGATGCAGTTGAATAACAAGATGTTTATTGATTGGTTTCATAATCGAGTAATAAGTGAAGAATTCAAGGGTGTATCTGAAATTGTTAAGTGGTTAGCTTTTGGTCCTCATGTTGATGTCAAAAAATATGAGGGTTACGATGTCAATGGCTTCACATTTTGGATTGAGGGTAAAGATAAGAAAATAAACAAATCAAAATTTCCACCAAGAAAATTCATGAGTAGGAACATAATCAAGTTAAAAATTAAGTTAGTAGAATTTGAGTTGTAATTACAAATGACAAGGTCAAATTCATAGTTCAAAAATTACAAAAATTACAAATTTCCGGGTCCTAAGGAGCAGTATAAATCAAAATCTACAAACTAATCAGAGCTTTGGTCTTCTGCTTGATGCGGCTGCGGCTCTGGCTGGGGGTCAGGATGTTGAGGAGAAGTTGTGAACCTAATAATATCTTCAAGATCAGGCCACGGTTCATCACCCACCAACTCTTCAGATAAGCAATGGAAAGTCTCCTTCTTGTTGGATAGAATCTTCGGTAAACTAGAAGACTCTTGTTGAAGGATAAGGAATGAAGACCTTTTTGCGACCTTGGAAAATGGAGGATAGGCCACCGGGACTTTATCGAGATCAAGGGTCAGAGCTCTCTTTTCACGCTCAGGATCCATTTTTTCAGGCCAGGCTCGATGCTCCTCTTCATCCCGTCCTTGTCTTGTCAAGACCTCAGAAACCCGGTCAAGTACCACTTTGATATTGACCAAGGCATCATCAAAACTCGAGTCAGCTAGCCTTCTCAATTTGTCAAAATCAACCCCCATCTTCTTGGTGGCTAACTTGAACTTTTATAGCTCCACCAACGCCCCGTTGTTCATCATCTCTAAAGATAGATCTGCCAGGAATTTCACCTCGTCATTTGATCCCAACCATTGTCGAGCGATCCAAGAGTCTCTCTCAGACTGTAGCTTCTAAACCTTGGTCGCATCAAGAACCCTCTCAAAGCGGTCCATATCCTCTAGAACCAGCTTAATCACCTGCTCGTTGTCCGCGACTAATTTGTCATGAACTTCCAGCATGCGAGCCACTTCTTGGCAAATTTTCATCGATTCGTCTGCAGCTTAATCCAGAGTTTGACTCGCCAGATCGAGGTGCTCTTTGATGCAGCCGCTCCATTTCTCGGCCATGGCCAAGCGTTCAGATAATTTCTTGCACTTGGCCAGCTTCTTCTTGAGACTGGGCAGATCAACAACTTCAGCCCTTAACTTCTCAAGGTTAGCGTTTTGAGCCGATACTTTTGAAGAAAGGGCGGCATTCTCCACCGTCAGAGAACGAGCCACAACCAACTCATACTCCATTCTCAGAAGAGCCTATTATGAAGACGAAGTTAGAACTTCAAAAACTGAAAACATTTACGAGTTAGAACAAGTTTTATACTTAGATCGGCGACAGAGAAACGTGCCTGTCTCATTCTCTCAACCGGGGGAATGGAGTCCAGAAACTCCATGTCTCTCTCGCTCAGTAAGTTCCGCGAGGCCCGGTTGAGGCGAGTTATCAGGTTCTTCTGACCTATTTTGGTAAAAGCCGCATCGTCCTGGTGCGGACGGATGCGGCGGTTGTAGAATTTTTCGTAGGATTGGGTCGGTGTATCCCCTAACCGTTCAGCAAAATTTTTCCCCTTTTCTTAGACAACAACCTTGCTTTTGTGGCGGGACGAACCTGCCCCTCCCTCCTGAGCTACCGGCCTGTTTTCAGCAACAGGCTCGGCACTGTATACAGTTTTATTTGACCCTTGAGGGGTCGAACTCTTCACATCTGCTAGTGACGCGGCAGCAGCAGTAGGAGAAGCAGTCTTGGGCTTCTTCCTGGCGGTGGTCTTCGTGCGAGGTGCATCCCGTTGTAATTGCTCATGGACCTCCGCATACTTCCTCTTGGCGAGGAGAGAATGTGCCTCCTCTTTGGAAGGAGCCCTCTCTACCCCGTCGATGTTTGTTTCGCCATTCTGCAGTCGAAAATAAAGACGTGGTTACAAAAAGCTGTAAAAATATTCTCTTCGTCAAATTCTGGAATATTACCTTCGGCGAGGTAGGAAGAGGAGTATTATGCTCCGCTCTTTTGACGCGGTTGTGCGTCATCTTCATTAGGTTGAACTTGCCCATTAAAGATGGATGTTTCTTGGCAAGATTCTCTTTAGCGAAGCCTGCATACACAAATAATTGATAAATACATATGTCGCGTCGTATTAGTAAAAAGAAAGATAGAGAAACTTATGCATGTTTATTTTTAGGCTTATGTCAAAAGTCGTAAGAAGGTCTTCTATTTCCAAAGTTGTTCTCTTGGGTATCCAATTATTCTGTACATGAATAGGTTTCTGTCCTTGTTCTATTGTCATAGGGCCGTATTCTATAATCATCGCCTCATCTAATGTACATTGTAGGACGTTATTTTTAAATTTTTTAACCTTTGGTTTAGTGTCAAAAGAAGTTTTAAAATTTTACGATTGGGAATTAAACAAAATATTATCTTCATCCGGTAACCCTTTTGGTTGTCTATGAGTTCTCCCACTATCTTGTACCCTTGTCTATGAGAAAACGTAATCCAACCAGCACTGTGCTCTTCAGAACTACAAAGACGGACACGGAAGATATAGCTAAAGGCGGTCAGGGTGGGATTGACACCTAATACTTTACATAAAATTTAAAAGGCAGTTACACAACCCCATGCATTAGGGTATAATTCCACCACGGTATTGTTCAAAAAACTTAGTAGTTCCCATATGAATGGATGCAAGGGAAACCTTAACCCTAATTCGAATGCCTAGACATAAACGGCTTTACAATTAGGTGGCGGGAACCTGACTATGTCAAAATTGGTCGGTTCGATGATGTCATATCCATCCGGAAAACCCCACTTGTCCATTAACGACCTCCCTCCTCGTGTCTGTAAGGTGTCTGGTGGAACTATCAATAAAATAGTTGAGAGTACCGCCATCTTCAATGTTGAAACATAGTGGTGTCGCGGAAGCACTTTTCCTACCAGAAGACTCGGCGCTTTGCTCCATATTTGTATCTACATACAACAGTCCGTCCAGTTCAGAGTTTATTTTTGTTAAATAATTGGGGAGGAAAGCAATGTCTACCTCCCATGGAGCAGGGTATCTTTTTTCAGGCGGGTAAATAGGATGCACGGATGATTCGCTCCCGCTCCTTATTGGTGAAAAATGTCGAGTTATGTATACGGACGTGGTCCAGTTCGAGTCATCTTCACTTCCACCTTATTATTATCTACGGAAATTTCTCCACTCAAATTTATTTGTGGCTGTCATTTATTTTGGAAATGTTATCTCCTACGCTAATGGAAGTAGAAGGAATGCCCATATTACCCGTGTTATCATTCTTATTCCAGGAAGAATAAGAAACTTATACAAATTTTATATCAAAAAATAAAAATTAATATCATGAACAATTTGAAGATTATCGGGAATAATTTTAATATTTGAAGAACCTATTGAAGAACTTCAAAGAAAATTCAAAGATATTCAACAAAAATTCATAGCAAATCAAGAATTTGAGATAATTTGAGGAATACCTTGTAGAAGATCTTTAAGAACTGTAAGAAAATTTGAAGAATTTTGTGGTTGTCAGAGCGTCTCTCTAGCTTTCTCTTTCTAAAATTCGAAAATTTGAAAATCAAGAAAATGATAGGACTTTGACTTTGATTTTCATATTTATATGGTCAATAAATTCCTACCTACCAAAGTACTATTCATGTCAGAAAGATGTACCGGGATAATCAAGTCCTTATCCGAATCATAAAAAGGAAAGTGATTCAGACCCCACTTTTAGCCCAAGATGAGGATCTTGGGGCTAAAATATTCTATGTTATCTTCCTCGTTCGAATCACAAGAAGGAAAGTGATTCGGACCCATCTTTTAGCCCAAGATAAGGATATTGGGGCTAAAATATTCTAAGTTGTCTTCTTTGTCCGAATCACAAGAAGGAAAGTGATTCGACCCCCTTTTTAGCCTAAGATAAGGATCTTGGGGCTAAAATATTCTAAGTTATCTTCCTTGTCCGAATCGCAAGAAGGAAAGTGATTTGGACCCCCCTTTTTGCCTAAGATAAGGATCTTGGGGCTAATTTTTTCTAAGTATTTTCACCGCGTCCGAATCACAAGAAGGAAAGTGATTTGGACCCCCTTATAGCCCAAAATTAGAATCTTGGGGCTAATTTTTTTGACTTTACCTTGGCCGACATACAAGACGCGGTATCTATCCAGGACATAATTTATTATCATACATAAAGACTATATTCATTTTTTGCCGATCCATAACAAAGCCGAGACATCAAAGACTCTTATTGATTGTTCAAGCACCAATAGGATGGGATCTACCATTTGCCGTGCTTCTAGGGTAAAAGTGATTCAGACCCCCTTTAGGGAGGTCCTGTCCAAATCGGGGCTATGTGATTCGGCTCTTTTCCGAGACATTGATTTTAATTGAGGCTAAGCATGTGATTCAGACCCCCTTTAGGGAGGCCCTGTCCAAACTGTCGCGATTTTTAACCGTGGTAATGTGGCGGAAAGTTCCCGGGACATCATCAACTTTAAAAAATTACCTTCGAGATTTGAATAGTCAACATTTGAAGATCGTTATCCATTCCGCCTAAAGGAAAATGTCACAATCTTGCTGTTGGTTCTCTTACATTATCCTTCATACGTGGGGCTAAATGTTATGGTAACATTTAATTATTTATTTATTTAATAGTTGTCATTTTAAAACTACCCAAATACCCTGTTGATTTAATAGTTGACCTTGACTTTTATAGCCTCTTACCTGCCTTGCTTGATCACCAAGTAAACAACTCCCAAAACCCTGAAATAACTACCTACTCATCACTTTAACTAACCATGTCTTCCCATCACTAGCCATGATACCCATGAAGTCCCACCTTTTTCTGAGATAACTCCTCCTTTATCCTAAAAAACAGAGGCTGCCATCATCATTTACCTCCCAAGCTCATAGATACTAGACCGAAACTCTACCCAAATCTCTACTTATTATCATCTTTATCAACATAGCAAAACATACTCAACCAACATCCTAATACATACAGTCTTGCATCAAATCTATTATTGTTCATTCATTGATCTCTCATCTCCTATTTGACTTGAGCGTCGGATGGGTTTTCTGGGAGATCACACCCGGGCAAGGCTAATGTGTTGTTTTGTAGGTCTTCAGGTCATTCCAGCAAAAGAATTACATCTTCCTTCAAGTTCGTTGATCGTTGACTTTGATAACGCTTCCACTTCAGATATTTCAAGTGTCTTTTGCACTTTCTCGTTTCGTCACCGAAACGTATATATATATATATATATATATATATATATATATATATATATATATATATATATATATATATATATATATATATATGTATATATATATATATATATATATATATATATATGTATATATATATATATATATGTATATATATATATATATATATATATATATATATATATATATATGTATATATATATATATATATATGTATATATATATATATATGTATATATATATATGTATATATATATATATGTATATATATATATATAAATGTATATATATATATATATATATATATATATATATATATATATATATATATATATATATATATATATATATATATATATATATATATATATATATGTATATATATATATATGTATATATATATATATGTATATATATATATATATGTATATATATATATATATGTATATATATATATATATATATATATATATATATATATATATATATATATATATATATATATATATATGTATACATATATATATATATATATATATATATATATATATATATATATATATATATATATATATATATATATATATATATATATATATATATATATATATATGTATATATATATATATATATATATATATATATATATATATATATATATATATATATATATATATATATATATATATATATATATATATATATATATATATATATGTATATATATATATATAGTTATGAATGGTGTGACTTGAGTGCACATTTGGTGTGTGCATTCATGTAGTGACTCTTGGGATGGAATCCCATAAGTTTGTCATGAATGGGTGTATTAAGTTGAGTCTTGATGATTGTGATTTATGATGGTGATTAAAAGTATGGATTGATGAGGTAATGAAGTATGAATTATTCATGGGAGTTATGGAACTTAATGAAAAAGTGCAAAGGTTTAACTCTTGATGCTCCTTGGATGCTGTTTTTGACTCTTCATATACTTGGGGATGTTTCATTATCATTTATTCATAGTTTTAATGTACTTAATGTTACTTAGTGAGATCTCTCCTATAAATAGAGAGCTCTCATTCACATTGTAATCATCCATAAATACACCCCAAGCCAAACACTAGCATATATCTCTTCTCTATCGTAATTCTCCATATTTGAGAGTTCTTTGAACTCCTTTTGATAATATAAGAGAAACTACACACCGGAGGACGTAGCCTTAGTTGGGTGAACCTCGTTAAATCTTTGTGTCGTTTTATTGCATTATTTTCTCCTACAAACATCGATATTGTTGATAGCGTAATTTGTTTGTCACAAAACCTCATACACTCGATCTTGGAAATATTGGAGTTTGAAACACATTTTTCAAACTCTAATACATCGTCGTTTTTCAATTGGTATCAGAGCCAAGTTGTTGTTATCGTGTTTTAGAGGTTATATTGGTGCAACATGGCTACAATGAAACTTGATATTGAGAAGTTTGATAGGAGTGTTAACTTTGGCTTTTGGCAAGTCAAAATGAAAGCAATTTTGATACAAAATGGAGTGCATAAAGCACTAGATGGTGTGCAGAAGAGACCGGAAGGCATAAGTGAGGCTAAGTGGGAAGATATGGATGTGAAGGCTCTATCTGCCATACAACTTTGTCTCTCTAATGAAGTTTTGAGAGAAGTTGTAAAGGAGGAAACTTCAAAAGACATTTGGGATAAATTGGAATCACTCTATATGGAAAAGAGTGTTACCAATCGACTTTTGTTAAAGAGTCGTTTGTATGATCTCAGATTGCAAGAAGAGAAGCCGATGAAACCGCACCTTGATGAATTTTACTCGTAGTTATGGATTTGCAAAATATTGATGTAAAAGTGGATGATGAGGATTTGGCTATTCTTTTGTTAGTTTCTCTACCGTCTTCATATAAGCATTTTAGGGAAACCTTGTTATATGGAAGAGACGCTTTGAGTAGTGAGGATGTTAGAAAGGCTTTGACTCAAAAAGACCTTATTGATTCTCAATTTGCTCAAAAGGAGTCTAGAGTTTTCAATGGTGCTTTATTTGTTAAAGAGTCGAGTAGGAAAAAAAGGAGCATGACTTGTAACTTTTGTAAGAAGAAGAGCCACTTCAAGAAAAATTGTTGGAAATTAAAAGCCAAACAATCAAATGAAAGCAAATCCGCAGGAGCTAGCTCCGCCGAAGCTAGCTATGTTGAAGATGAGATATATGATGTTGATGCTCTTGTCGGTACTAGTGAATATAAGGGTGGTGATTCTTGGATTTTGGATTCGGGATGTTCTAGACACATAACTTTTAACTCTAGGTTCTTCTCAACTTATCAAAAGGTTGATGGAAGAAAAGTCACTATGGGCAATGAGGCTAGTTGTCCGATAGTTGGTATTGGAGATGTTAAAATTATCATGTTTGATGGTGTTGAAAGAACATTGACCGGAGTCCTTCATGTTCTAGGTATGAATAAAAACATAATTTCCCTTAGTATTCTGGATAAAGAAGGTTTTAAGTGCATTGGTGAAGGTGGAGTGTTGAAGGTTGGCAAGGGTCCTAATTTGTTCTTGAAAGGATCCATTAATGATGGCTTGTATATGCTTTTGGGTTCAACCTTAATTAGTTCGGCTTGTGTGTCCACTACTTCAACCGAGCATGAAAATGAATTTGATACTTCTTTTAACGACAATTTGAGAATAATTTCAACATATTCCAATGAGTCCATGGGATGTATGGACTTGATTGGTAATTAAATTTCATACTCTTGTGAGCCCTTTGAGGGCATTTTTAGTGCATGTGCTATGTTTATGCACATGTGTTGTTTTGTTTTGAGTATGATTTAGTGTAAGTTGTTATATTATGTTGGAGTGAATTAGAGAATTCCATTGACTTGGGTGAACTCAAGTCAAGGTGGAGATTGTTATGAATGGTGTGACTTGAGTGCACATTTGGTGTGTGCATTCATGTAGTGACTCTTGGGATGGAATCCCATAAGTTTGTCATGAATGGGTGTATTAAGTTGAGTCTTGATGATTGTGATTTATGATGGTGATTAAAAGTATGGATTGATGAGGTAATGAAGTATGAGTTATTCATAGGAGTTATGGGACTTAATGAAGAAGTGCAAAGGTTTAACTCTTGATGCTCCTAGGATGCTGTTTTTGACTCTTCATATACTTGGGGATGTTTCATTATAATTTATTCATAGTTTTAATGTACTTAATGTTACTTAGTGAGATCTCTCCTATAAATAGAGAGCTCTCATTCACATTGTAATCATTCACAAATACACCGCAAGCCAAACACTAGCCTATATCTCTTCTCTATTGTAATTCTCAATATTTGAAAGTTCTTTGAACTCCTTTTGATAGTATAAGAGAAACTACACACCGGAGGACGTAGCCTTAGTTGGGTGAACCTCGTTAAATCTTTGTGTCGTTTTATTGCATTATTTTCTCCTACAAACATCGATATTGTTGATAGCGTAATTTGTTTGTCACAAAACCTCATACACTCGATCTTGGCAATATTGGAGTTTGAAACACATTGTTCGAACTCTAATACATCGTCGTTTTATATATATATATATATATATATATATATATATATATATATATATATATATATATATATATATATATATATATATATATATATATATATATATATATATATATATATATATATATATATATATACATAAATATATATATATATATATATATACATAAATATATATATATATATATATACATATATATACATATATATATATATATATATATACATATATATATATATATATAGATATATATATATATATATATATATATATATATATATATATATATATACATATATATATATATATATACATATATATATATATATATATATATATATATATATATATATATATATATATATATATATATATACATATATATATATATATATACATATATATATATATATACATATATATATATATATATACATATATATATATATATATACATATATATATATATATATATATATATATATATATATATATATATACATATATATATATATATACATATATATATATATATATACATATATATATATATATATATATATATATATATATATACATATATATATATATATATATATATATATATATATATATATATATATATATATACATATATATATATATATATATATACATATACATATATATATACATATATATATATATACATATATATATATATATATACATATATATATATACATATATATATATACATATATATATATATATATATATATATATATATATATATATATATATATATATATATATATATATATATATATATATATATATATATATTGTTTTTCAGCGGCGCATGTTTCACATGTAGGCCTTTTGCTTAAACATTGTGTATTATTATTTGGACCAAGTCTTGGTATACGCTATTTTAATTGTATTCTACTCTCCTATTTCATTTGTACCTTGTACTCCCCGCAGAATATGTGCTTATCAAGACCGGCGTTGGGCATGTACTCATACACTAGTAGCAGGGTTCCATTCTTGTGGAACCATCCTGATACTACATGATAAAAGATGGTCATAAATAAGGATATTTGGATTGTAATTCTACCTACGATCGTTGAGGGGGTAGAATCGAAATTGATAGAATCAGATCGTAGGATCCTACAAATATGCACTAATGTACTTTGGATTAATGATTATTAATTATATTTGTTCTCTTTTTAAGTTTTAAGGTGTAAGTAAAAACTTATTTTACTTCATCTATTAAGTTTTTAAAAGAATATCTGATAATCATTTTTAAACTGCAAATCAAGAAAAATTTGAATTTTATAAAAGTATTAATGTAATTATTTGAAATATATATTTATACGTAAGTGAAATATGTATACATGAAAGTATTTTACGATTGAAACTATCCATGTAGGATTGGATCGTTGGATCGTAGGATCATAAATCGTGTTATGATCCTACCATCTAAATACTTTAGCTAAGCAGAATCACAAAATTTTACCACATTAAAATCCTATCTATGATTCGGATTGTTCACCTATTTTTAAATCGTAATATCGTAAAATCGTAATCAAAATCAGAATTCTTTGATAAACTCATAACTCATAACAAAATGAAAAGCGACAAGAAAGCAATCGTAAACACCAAATAACTAATAGGAGTATGGCCTGGGGCAATAACTAAGTTTAACATCATACTTAAATCCCACATTCAAATTATACTCATATTTGTTTTGTAATGAAAGATGTAAACCAATAAAGTCAAATTACCCACCTAATATATATCCATGGTGTAAGAAGTTTTAAGGTCAAATTATAAACATAATTAAGGTCACTGCCCAAAAATGGCAAGTGTCTCCATATTAATGAACCCCAAAAAAATATCACGACTCAAAATCTACAACAAACACAATATATAGATACGAGTACTTTGAAGATCCATTCTTTTTATGTTTAGTTTTTTAATTTTATTTTTATTTTTTTCATTTCATTGAAATTTGCAAATTGATTTATAACAATACATCTTAAAATAAAGAGTTGCTTAGTAGTGTTGATGATTAGGTGGCAGCAATAGAGGAAGAAAGCAAAGAAGAACAGAAGATGTAATTAGTTTTTTTTTTTTTTAATCTACTTGGTTGTCTAGTTTTATAATTACTTTTGTTAATCTACTTAGATGTATTATATTACAATTACTAAGCAGTTTTATTAATCTACTATATAAACAACCATTGCCAAGAGTTATATAGCTTTATAAGAGTTAAAATTATGTTACTCTATTATAATTAATAAGAATATATATCTTTATTAATTCTAATTAATTTTTTTATTTATTATTTTTATTTATTTTATATCATTAAATATAATAATAACAAATATGTTATTTGTGTATTAAAAAACAATTATTTATATTGTTTGTTTCAAATAAACGATACAAATAATAGTTATTTATATCGTTTGTTCTAAACAAACGATAGAAATAACTATTATAATGTGTGGATTAAGAAGTACAAATATCTGGTTTGGTCTGATTTTTCTGTCAAACCAGACCAGACCGGACCATGTGCAGCTCTACAAACAATATCTCATTTAACTATGTTATAATGCATAGATTAAGAATAACAAATTAAGAGCGACCGATAAATATTAACCCAAAAGCAAATGAGACATTTGAAAAGAAACGAAAGGAGTATTAAAAGAAAGTTAGTGGA
Source organism: Amaranthus tricolor (assembly GCF_026212465.1). Lineage (NCBI taxonomy): Eukaryota > Viridiplantae > Streptophyta > Magnoliopsida > Caryophyllales > Amaranthaceae > Amaranthus > Amaranthus tricolor. The sequence goes on from NC_080058.1 coordinate 17,930,164, forward strand.
AAAACTATAGGAACTAAAACCAATTAAAAAATATTTTTATGAAGTTAGTGGGAAACATTTGAGGACCATAAGGTGTATAAAATATTAAAATAAAGGTAGTAGAAGATACTTCCTCCGTTTTGAAATACTCGCTATATAATGTTTTTGACACTATTTATCGTTCAAGCTTATTTTATATATTGCGGCTAATGTGTAAGAAAAGATATAGTCAAGTGAGATCTTGTATAAATCGTATAATCGTATATTTCATAATATTAAGTTTTTATAATTTTTAGATGTGTATAATTCAATATACAAATGATCAAAGTAACACATTAGATTGCGTAAAAAGTCAACTATAGCAAGTATCACTACAAAAAAAATGGAGCATTTCAACGGTTATACATATAGCTTTTAGACTGTTTAATGTGTTTAAATTTTTTTTTTCAACGATTCAAAAACTGTCTAAAAATCAAGTGTTACAAATGTTTTTCAATGCTTCAATGCCTTGAAAACTATTTGTATTATCCACGTTTTTTTGAGTTTTTGACGCTTATTAGTGTAAAAAAGGTTAGGCTGTTCCCACTATTAAAGCCACTGCTTTTAACACTTTCAATAATCAAAAAAGTATAATTTGTATGCAAATGATATCGTTATATAGATGGTCCATCAAACACATAGCTATTAGTTTGCAACACTTTAAAGAAACAGATGAAAATGTCTTAATTTTCTCATTGTCTTGACCAAAATTAAGGAGTTTATTACATTATCAAATGATATCCATATATTCATTTTACAAAATAACAAAACTATAAAGGCTTGAATCTTCTCAAATGTAGCTTCTATAGCTATTACACAAGCTTCCTACAAACGTTCAAAGATGTTGTCGTATGTCAACTCAAATCGAACTCCATCTCTTTCTCGATGCACAATGAAAAGAATATGATATCCTTCTATGATTTTGTAGTACCTGCATACATTTAAGTTCTTTATGATACAAACATAAATATGATCTCCAACAGCAGAGCAAAAAAAGCAGGTAGAAGGCACCACAACACCAACAGCTAACCCAAATCTGATGGCTAGAGGTCAAACCTGGTAGTTGGCAAGAACGCTCAAAACACTAAGGAACATAACTTTTGCAAGAAATTCTAAACTTTCAAATACATATACACCCAAAATCTCACAGATGTTCTGTCACATCTAAAGGCCAACTAAAAGCGCAACTATATTCTCAATTTCTCACCTCCAATAGTTTAAGATCATTATCATTATCATCAAATAACACAATGGATTGCGTAAAAAGTCAAATATAGCAAGTGCAGTGGAATGGAGGAAGTACATTCTTGCAACATAAATGTTCTCATAATGCAGATTAGCACTCAAATTAGAAGAAAGGTAAACTAGAAGACAAAACAATGTTCCAGCTTAGTATAGAGCAGCTGAAGTTGATCTGGCCTTACTACTACACAAGTCTTCCAATCATCATCTTATTATGCTTCCTCTACAAATGGTTTCTAACAGTCTTATCCTAGGAAACATTTACCTCCATCTCCTCCAAGGCTGCCTATAATTGGCAACTTCCATCAGCTCGGAACTTACCCTCATCGCTCTTTCCGATCACTCTGTGAAACATACGGGGATCTCATGATGATTTATCTAGGGAGTTCACCCACACTTATCGTGTCCTTCGTAGACTTACAAATAAAGCATGAAACTTAGATAAAATTAACTAAAATTATCTACCAAAATCCTAAATTGAAATCAAGTTTACCAAAAATCGCAGACTTACAAACACTCAACATAATTGAAATTGTTGAATAAATTGAAATCACATTTACCTAAAATTCAAGAAATTGAAGAAATTGTAGAGATGATCAGGTGATTCGAACTCACGCTTACCTACAAAAATTGAAGTCGCTGAAGAAATGTTATTGACTATATATTTCACGCGTAGAGAAAAAAAATTAAAATACATAAAATTGTGTTTATAGACTACAGTGAAGTAAAAAATTAAAATACAAAAAATTGCTGAAATTGATAGCAAATTGAAGAACTCGTTTACCTAAATTTGAACCAATTGCCGAAAAAAGTTATGGAGAAGATAAGGAAGTAATCGCTGGTATTTTTGAATTTTTCTCTACAATTACGTGAAGTAATCGCTGATAATAATGTGATGATCGGTGTTGATGGCACTTGACTGAGAAGAAATTAAGATCGAAGAGTAATTGTGCCAATATATCACTAGAGAAGATCGAAGATCGATTTGATCGATTTGCTATCACTGAAGAAATCGATGATGACTTTTATTATGAATGTTTGATTAATTTGCTATCACCGGAGAAAACTTGCTGGTTGACGTTTGAATTAACAATTAGGGACAAATATATCAATTTGCTATCAAGGGTAATTGTGCCAAAAGCATGTTTACTCACCCAAATTTTGTTGATATATATTTGTGAGGAATGATACGCTTGGTATAGAGAATTTATCAACTTTATTACGTGTGTTAAAAAAACTGTTTAAAAGATTCATTTCGATTTTCAACAGATTACATTGCGTGTAAATGCAAGCGTTGAAAAAGTCCATATTTTGTTGTAGTGTATAGTGAAATTGAGGAAGTATATGGGAACCATAAGCATTACTCCCTCCAATTCATAGTTAATGCCCATTTGCTTTTTGCACGTTTGCCAATGCACTAATTGAATTCATAATATTTCTAACTAGTATAAAAACTCGTACAATGCACGAATTTATTAATATGTAGTATATAAAAATATAATTTCAAAGAATATTGCATGTATTATGGTGATTAAATTTATTGAATACATGACTTTTTAAAAGCAAAAGATAAATACTAATTTTTAAAATTTTTTTTAACAAATACATTACTTTTTCATTTAATTAAACATATCAAATTCTAGGTTAGGCATATATAATTTCTATAATAAATTATATGTATACTTTACGTAATATAGCTCTAACTTTTTTTTAAAAAAAAATCATATTCTAAATTAGGTAAATATCGTCATATAATCAACTATCATCCACTAAATAATTCCATTTATCAAGACTTACGAAGGATGATATTTGTCATTTTTTTAATATTTTATTGCTATGTATGGTTGGGGATAATTATAAATTATAAAAAATTGATATTAATAACTTTCACATTGAAACTAATCAAATAAAATTACACTTGATTATATTTGAACTTTAGATTAAGAATAAAATATAAATTAATAGGGGGAGTGAAAAGTATTCAAAAATTAAATAAGACATTAAGTCAAAATTAAAAGAAAAATTAAATTAAATTAAATTAAAATTATAAGAATGAATAAGGTTATTTCTATGAAAAAAATTTGTAATATAAATAAAAAAATTTTTTATAACAAAACAAATCAAATAAAAAAAATAACAAAACAGAACTCATTTAAAGGAGTATATAATATCATTTTCTTGAACTTATAACTAGCAGATCTTGTACCAATAAACAAATCCATATCCCGCCATTTTCATCCATTGATTAAAAAACTGCACGAGTCTGTCACGCTGGTAATTTGAAACAGCTTCATTGGCTACAATCTTCTATAAATATCTTCAGAATAACCGTTTTTCTCATTTCATCTCTCTGAGTTTACTTCATTTTCTCTCTCCTCGAAGCACACAACAATGGCGAAATTTCTCATCATCTTTTTCACATCAATATCCATCTCTTTCTGCATAATTTCCGCCATGGATGATTCTTTAAGCTCGTCTTCACCTTCACCCACTTCTCCTCCACCATTTCCTTTCTCCGCTTCGGAAACCGTATTTTCTCCTCATTTTATCACTCCTCTCTCCTCTATTTCTCAAATCCTTACAGAACTTGGATTCAGAGACCTTTCAATGGCTGCTCGCGCACTTTCTCTCTCCTCGGAGTCTCACCTTCCATGGCTTGATCGTCCGATCACCGTCTTCGCACCTTCAGACTCTTCGCTGCGAACTTGTCCTTCGTGTTCGCCGCTTGTTCTTCTGCAAGAACACTCTGTTCCAGGTCTGTATCATTTCGATTATCTCACTAAACTCATTTTTGGCTCGAAAATTGAGACGATTTTCCCCGGTCGTTGCTTAATTGTCACTTCTACTTTCAATGGAACCAAAATCTTCGTCAATGGCGCCGAAATCACTCATCCGGATATCTACGTCGGTGAGCGCGTTATTATTCATGGCGTTCAAGGTTTTCTTTCTCATCTCTCGCCGTTTTCGTGCTCCATTGAAAAGATGACGTCACTTAATCTTCCTCATCCTTCTCCTTCAGCCGCGATGACTCGGATTATGCTCATTGACGCGATGATTCGACTCAAAACGAGTGGATACAGTATTCTCTCCCTTGCGATCAAAGTTAAGTTCCACGAACTCGTCAATCTTCATAATATGACGATATTCGCCGTAGATGACTCTGCTATCTTCCATGGCGGACAAGCCTATATTCACAGTGTGAGGTATCACATTATACCGAACAAACTCATCAATTTTTCTGACCTGGAAACTTTTCCATCCTCAACTGTATTTCCTACGCTTGAATCTGGCGAAACTCTCACAATTACAACACCAGGACGTAATCCTTTGTCTCCGATGAGGATCAATTACGTCAAAGTCATCCATCCGAATATTCTTCATAACTCTAAGGTGATCATTCACGGAGTTCCTTTTCCGTTTCCTCATCTCCGTCAGTCGATTCCAATCACTGAAAAGAAGTCAGGCTTTTATCCAATTACAACTGGTGAGTTTGGTTCAGAACCGAGAGAGTCAGGTGTTAATATTGTTCGTCAAACTTCTGCTGCTCCGATGGAATCAATGCCTGAGATGGATGATGCTCATCAAGGTCTTTGATTATCATCAGTTAATGATCTTCATAATCCTATAATTAGTCAATAATTTTGAAGTAATCTTGCTAATAGTATCAAATGATTTTCTTAATCTTGCTATTAGCTCCCATATTATAACCATCTTGTTTTAGCGTGAATGTGTGATGAGTACTGTAAGTTGTATCAGCTGGTTACAATTCAAGATAATGAACTACTATTTTGAGCTATTATCAGTTGTTATTTATCTATGCTTGATATCAATTAATTGTTATGGCGAATTGTATGTCAAAACAAGGGCAGATAATGCATGTAATCAGAACTAATTTGGAGGATGTAAAAAAGGTATAAACGGTTGATGCATGTCAGAGTCGTCTATTTTTCTAGCAGACGTACGTACGTGTTACTTTTCCCAACCAACAAAATCTTTTACTATTATCAATCAAAATTTTATATTTAATAACCGTAATTTGTAAATCACCACACACAGTTAAAAAAATATAATTAAATAAATAAAATTAAAAAAAATAAATTACAATAACAAAACTCTTACCCTATTAAATCTTACGACATAGGGATGATTTGTTAATCTTATAAATGACCATTATTTACTATGACCTTCTCATCAAAGTATTTCTAAAACAATTTTATTTTATTAAAAGTATATTTAAAATATATAGTATTTGCTTGGGAAGAAAATTTATCTTTCAATTAGAAACATAATCATAGTCATAGTAATCGATTTAATATTCCGCACAAATTTAATTAGGGTCCGGAAGCAAAGATAGCGGGCATACCATAGTATCCCCTCCAAAGAATTGGCAAAGGGGAATGAGCGCAGTCAAATAAACTCGCAAATGGAGAGCCCTGTAAAGAGAGCGATGTGTAACACTAAGCCCGCCTAGGAATTGTTACCTGCAAATTACAGCTCAAGCTCAATTATTACTGAGCCATTAGAAAAACCAAATAAAAAAACAAAAAACATGTTAACAAAAATAATTAAACAAATTAGATTAGTAGCTAGGACAAAAAGAGGCAAGTGAAAAGAACAATCAATAGCCTAAAACCTGAGTTCACTGTTTCCAACTGTACTCACTAGTCAGGTCCTCGAGAGGTGCAGCTAACTCAAGTGAAGTTTGATTTGTTTCTCTCACCTCCTCTTAGGTCTAATACCTCGGATTCTTTTACCCTCTACAATGATGCTAGTTGTCCTTCACACGAGAGTGTTGACAATCTTTCTTTGCACATGTTCAAACAATATCAATTTTGTTAGAGTAGGTTAACAAATGCGGAAGCGTGGGCCTAAGGTGGCATGAAAGGTTAATGACCATGGTTTAAAGGTGCACTAATTAACCATGGTTATATGCAAGTATTAAGGTGATTTCAGCAATAAAAGTAAATAAATCATTAAGACCAAAATTTAAGGTGGTTCACCATTAATAAGGCTACATCCACCATCCTAGGCTAGTGTATCATTATGTGTTTAAAGGATATAGGAGCTTGAGAGCTCATTACAATGTTGAAGGAATTACATCAATGGAGAGTGTATGTGTGAGCTATACATTTGAGTAGAGAATTAAGAGGAGAATGGTAAGGAGAATGGGAGGCTCAAGCTCTAAGCTTGGCTCTACACACTACAACAATAGCAATACAACTTATATAGGCAAGGGTAACAATATGGGACAGCAAGGGACATCAAGGGAGCAGTAGCAGAATCGAAAAAAGCAACCAGTAGCCTTCGCTTGACCTGGACTCGGTCGAGCCAGGGGTCGAGCTCCAGGTCGAGCAACATGTAGCAGCTTTCTGACCTTCCCTTTCTCTCTTTTATGCAAGCTCATGGTCTCCAATACTTCTTACACTTGCACTTAGGTTTGAATATATGCACTCCTAGCCTTCACATGACTAAGATACACTATCAATAGTACATAATTCCCATACACACAAATCATAAAGGTCCTTTACCATCTCAATAATATATGCTTACGGTCTAATAAATATTTTGTTACTTCTAACCTTTAAGCCATGATTCTTCTGCATTTTAATTTTCATCTAACATATAACTAATTAATACAAGACTCAAGTCACACTTCTTTCAAAACATTTTATTCCTAATTCATTCCATCCTTGTGCGGCCGCAAATCCATATCAAGATTCACATCTTTGTAAGTTTCTTTTTTGTTCAAAAATGTTCTTTATAAACCTAAATTTCGTCCCATACAACAATGCACAACTCAATTAAATTTACCTTTAGTTTGATTGGGAACTGCTTGTCACATTATACCCCGATGGTCGCACGCCACTTAAGCCATCCCGCTTGTATATGATGAGTAACATCTCCATCGATTTCCCCAATACTTTGAATAATCAACCCTTAATACTTATAGTCGTACAAGCAACAATATCTTCACCAATGGTCACCTTTAGGTCACCGTCTTTTTTCTATCCCATGTAAATTACATCTCAAATATTCTATCTTTGTAGGACTAATACGCAGCCCTTTATATTCTAAAATAGCACTCCACTCCTCTACTTTAGTATTAGCCTCCTGACTAGTTTTTAATTCTAGCACAATATCGTTAGTGAAAAACATACACCATCGCACTAGATCCCATATAGATTTGTAAATTCAATATATAATGGCGGCGAAAGTGAAAAGGCTTAATGTCGATCAAAAGTGTTACGTCTTGTTTGGGAAAATGAAATATTTATAAATGGTAAAACCAGACTAGATGAAATGATGACAGGCGAATAAGAAAATATTTTTAACTGGTAAGACATAAGTGTTACCTCTCGGTTGGGAGCAACGTAAATAACAAAGCATAAAACTTTTTCCTTGAATATTTACCATAGGCGGTTCTAAAGCTGTGCAGGGTGACAACCGCATAGGGCCCTCAAACTTAAAGGGTGTCATATTAAAAAATGATATTGAAATAACATACTATGTGGTAGAGTAGCTAGTAAGAGTTTTAATTAACAAATCAATGGTCATATGTTCAAAACCTATCAATTACATTTTTCTATCATCTTTTATCTCTTTTCAAAACAAATCTTTAACTTCCAAATATTTTCTCTAACATCATTTAATTTTTACACATTCATCAAACATAAATTACAGTAACTTAATTTATAAAAATAATCAAAAATTTATTTTTTAAATTTTTAACCCTTCAGACTTTTACTTTTTTTTTAATTATTATTCATCATCAATCTATTACTATTTTTTCTCTTTTATTTTAACATTAGAGATGAAAGTTTAATTTTTAACAGCTTAATTTAAGTTATTTCTATATAATCAATATTAATAAAATAAATAAATTGTGTTGAGCTTTTATTTAATTCTAGTACTTAAATTGGCCTTAATTATTATAAAATGCCTTAATTTTAGAAATTTATGTAAAATAAAATAGAGCATCAGAATTATTTATTCCGCCCCTGATATTTACAATTGATTCATTTTTTTCTTTGATAACATAGTAGCTCATTCCAGTTCTTAATTTGGCCTCGACGATTTGGTTTCGAATTTACCTTATCTTTATGTAGTTCAAGTTTTCGTTCCTTATAGTCTAATTATCATGTAGAAAATAATGTTTGTGATCTATCAATAAAGTCATCATCATCATCCTCATCCTCATCCTCATCATCATCATCATCATCATCATCATCATCCTACCCAGTGTATCCTACTCATAGAAAAACTATGGAAAAGGTCTGGGGAGGGAAAGACGGCGGCAACTGATACCCGTAAAGGAGAGCGCGACCAAAGGAGTCCCCCGGCTCGAAAAAGATAAGGAGACGTAGTTACACGGGAAAGATAAATTAAATGCATATAAATAAAATAAATAAGTAGAACCCGCTACAAATAAAGAAAACAAAAAAAACTAATAATGAAGAAACGAGAGACGCAAGAGGGAAGGAACATCAAAAGGTAATCTAAGAGGACATCAGTAGTCAGGCCCTCTGAGAGGTTTAACTCATGTAAGTCAACTTTTCTTTGCTCATCCCAAGTTCTCTTAGGTCTTCCTCGACTCTTCTTACCCTCTACTATAATGCTTTCTACTCTCCACACAGGTGCGACGAAAGTCTTTCTCTACACATGTCCAAACCACCTCATCTATTTTTGCGCATTTTTCCAGAAATAGAGGTTACCTCTAGTTTGTCCCTAAACACTTGGTTCCTAATTTTATCCATTAATGTGTGCCCACACATCCATCTCAGCATACGCATTTCTGTAACTTCTATATTATGTTCAAAAATCGTTTTTACAGACCAACATTCGGTCCCATATAGCAGAGCAGGTCTGATTGCGGCCCAGTAAAATTTTCCTTTTAACTTGCTTGGAAATTTCCATCACATTGCACCACGGTGGCTGCTCGCCACTTGAGCCAACCCGCTTATATACGATGATTTATATCTTCGTCAATCTCCCTATCCCTTTGAATGTTTGATCCCAAATACTTGTATTTGGTCGTACTTTTAACAACTACTTCATCAATGGACACCTCTGGTTCACCTATCGGTGATGTCCCACTAAAGTCACAACGCAAATACTTGATTTTTGTATGACTAATGCGCAACCCTTTACCTTCTAAAGCTTCCCTCCACTCATCTAACTTATCACTAACCTCCTCTCTAGTTTCTGCTACCAGCACTATGTCGTCAGTGAATAGCGTGAACCACGGTACCATCTTCCAAATAGGTTTAGAAATCTATTCCATAATGACAATAAAAATGAAAGGGCTTAAAGCCGATCCCTGATGTAGTCCAACTTTGACCGGAAAAGGCTCCGTTAATTTTACTCGAAACTTTGCCATACATATTCCGTATAGCCTCAATGTACACTGAAGAAATACCTCTAGCCTTGAGGCTATCCCAAATGACACGTCGTGGTATGCTATCATACGCTTTCTCCAAGTAAATGAACACCATATGCAAGTCTTTCTTTCGCTCCTTATATTTCTGCATCAGTCTCCTCAAAACATGAATTGCCTCAATGGTTGACCTTACTTGCATAAAAATCGAATTGGTTATCTCTAATCACCGTTTGCTGTCTAATTCTCCTCTCTATCACTTTTTCCCAGAATTTCTTTGTGTGGCTTAGAAGTTTGATACCTCTATAAATCCTGTATACTTGCACATCGCTTTTGTTTTTAAACAAAGGTATTAGTGTGCTATTTTTTCATTCTTCTGGCATCTTATGTGTCCTCAAAATAATATTAAAGAGGTTAATCAACCAACAAATGTCCTCTTCTCCTAAACCCCTTCACACCTCAATCGGGATGTTATCTGGCCCGACTGCCTTTGTTCTCCCCATCTTTTTGAGAGCTTCTTCTACGTCTTCTATGGTAATATCACTCATTGACCCATATTCTAGTGGTCTTTGGACATCAGAAATTTGATTATCCGCCTCCTTTGGCCCCCAAGACTCATTGAGTAGCTGATAGAAATACTAGAGTCATCTGGTTTTGATGTCCTCTTGTCTCAGGAGAACTCATCCTCTCTCATCCTTGATGTATTTTACTGTCTCTAAGTCTTGCTGCTGCCTGGACCTAATCCTTGCCAGCTTAAAAATCTACTTCTCCCCCTCTTTGGTATCAAGCTTCCGATACAAGTACTCATAACCACGGTTTTTTGCCTCCGTTTATCGCTTTCTTTGCCACTCGCTTTGCTTCTTTATAACTCACTCTCTTTTCTATCCTATCCTCCTCTTCCGTACATGCCATAAGTTCCTTAAATCTCTTGTTTTTATCCTTTATCTTCTTTTCCACCTCATTGTTCCACCACCGCGACTCTTTGAACACTTTTGGTTTACCCGACGACATCCCCAAGGTCTCTCTTACCACTTTTCTAATGGTTTTTTCCATGTTCAACCACATTTCATTCGCATCCTCTGACTGACTTGGGAAGCGCAATTAACTTATCTTGCTTGCTAGGGTTATGACCATATCCCGTTTGAGTTTCCCCCACATGATCTTTCCTAGGGACTCGACCTTCTTCTCTACGATTTTCTTCCTAATCCTGAAGGCCAGTACTAAAAGCCTGTGTTGGGTGGGCATCTCTGTACCCAACACCACTTTACAATCGAAGCATGAAGCCCAATCTCCCTTGCGTACTAAGAAATAGTCAACTTTGGTTGCATGCCCCCCGCTCTTATATGTGATCAAATGCTCATGTTTCTTTCTACAAATCGAGTTTGCTATAACCAATTCTTTTGTTAGTGCGAACTCCAGCAAATTCTCCCCACTCTCATTCCTTGCCCCCAAACCAAACCCTCCATGTACGGAGTTATAGTAGCCTGCATCTCTGCCTATATGTCTGTTAAAGTCTCCTCCTAAGAAAAATTTCTCATGTTTCGGGATAATTCTCATGAGGTCTCCTAGGTTATCCTAGAACTCGCATTTCACCTGCTCATCGAGCCCAACTTGGGGCCCGTACGCACTGACAATGGATATGATCTCTTCCCCCAATACTATCCTAACTAGCATAATCTTATCATTACACCTCCTTACTTCAACCAATTGCTTTAGGATATCATTAGACACAAGGATGTCAACCCCGTTACGTCTACCGTCCAAACCTGCATACCACAACTTATATCCCTTTATACCTTTTGCTTTTTGCCCCTTCCACCTAGTATCTTGAACACATGCTACATGAATTGTGTATTTAGAAAGCTCGTTGGCCAACTCCAACGACGTAGCTTCTAGGGTACCTATGTTCCAAGTCCCCACTCTTAGTTCTAGATACTGCTTACGTTGCCCCACCTTGTAACACCTCGGCCCAATGGACTACTGGTGACTACTCATGAAGACTATAGACTAACCCCACAAATCAACACAAGTCTTTTCGGTGCACTTTGGCCTCACTCGTGCGCGCCCGGGAAAACTTCCCAGGAGGTCACCCATCCTAAGATTGCTCCACACCAAGCACGCCTAATTGTGGAGTTTTTAACAAATGAGCTCCCATGAAAAGAAGATGCATCTTGTTGATATGAGTAATCTATCAATCCCTTTTCAAGCTAAATCTGAGGTATTACACTCACCCCCACTTAGGAATACAACGTCCTCGTTAGACCGTAATTTCAGGATCTTTTCCTCCGCTAGGTGCACTGAACACAATCAGTCACGGTCGCAGGGTTGCTCTGATACCATTTGTAACACCCCGGCCCAATGGACCACCGGTGACTACTCATGAAGACTGTAGATTAACCCCACAAACCAACACAAGTCTTTCCAGCGCACTTTGGCCTCACTCGTGCGCGCTCGGGAAAACTTCCCAAGAGGTCACCCATCCTAAGATTGCTCCACATCAAGTACGCTTAATTGTGGAGTTCTTAACAAATGAGCTCTTAAGAAAAGAAGATGCACCTTGTTGATATGAGTAGTCTATCAATCCCTTTTCAAGCTAAATCTGGGGTATTACACACCTAATCCTATCTCCTTGGACCTGACCTCAGGTGACCATAATTGCTTCCTAACTCAGTATTCAATTACTACAAACTAAGGTAACAGATTACAATCAGATCATTAACCGAGATCAACACAAAATAAACAAATAGATATAATAAATAAATAAGTAAATAAATAATTAACTAAATGAAAGAAAGATAGAACACTACTAAGTATGAAAACTATCCTTTCAAAAGAATATTACTAAAATGCATGGGTTATCTTGTGTGTGTGTGTGTGTGCATTAGCCAAGCTTAGTTGATGTAATTATTTACTAAAAAAATTTATCAATTGCCTTATCAAGCCTTCATAACTTGATTTTTATCTTTTCAATCAAAAACTATAAAAGAAAGAATAATTTTAGTAAGCATTAAAAAATCATAAAATAAATCCCTTATAAACATGTGAATTCTTAAACAATTTATTACGATAAAATATGAAAGCACAAAGCTCATAGGCACTAGTGGAAAAAACCTCGTTTGCTGCGGTTTTTTGGTCATTTTTTGCTGCGGTTTTGGCCCCTAGCAATAGTGATAGCAGCAAATGTCCTACTTTAAATGCTGCGGTTAAGAACCGCAGCAAATAAGGGCATTATTTGCTGCGGTCAGAGGTAAAACCGCAGCAAATAAGGAGGGGTATTGACAAATAGTGTTGTGTGCCAAGTTTCGTGCATAACAAACCATGTTTGAGCTACTTTACGCGCGAAATTGACAAAAACGCTTAAAAATGCATAAAATCACAACTTAACACGTAATTTCTAGCATATGACTATGATTTTCAATTCTATCCACTTCAACACAATAATATATACCAATAATTTCTAGCAAATCTGATACAAATGTGGTTGTATGAAATGAAGATACCAAAGGAGCCCACATAAGGCTGCATACAGACCTCACGACACAGCAGCAAACTAGTGACCAGACCACCTTGCACGACACGTGGAGACTAAACTATGCATCCAGGACCTAGGCTAAAGTGGAAATGGAATCTCGGTACTTGGATCTAGCTATCAAGGTCCTTAAACCATTCTAATAATCCCCGTGGACTCCTAGACGCTGAGCTAAAGGAGGGCTGCTCGACAGTTTGCTAGATCAGAATTGTCTACGTGTTTGTGGTTGTTTCGTGCTCTTTTCATGATCATTTGTAGTTTTTGTGATCCAAATATGGATCTAAATATGGACAGCCCACAAATCAAGTCAAACCAAGCCAAGACAAGCCAAGAAGAGTACACGGCTGAACAACCTACTGGTTTGATACTTACTGACTTGATGACTACCCCCACTGCTGCACCTACTGATTTGAACGTGTCAAATAAGGAAGGCCAAATTCAATCTAGACTAAAAATGAATGTCCAAACATGGAAAAGTCAGGAAGAAGCAATGAGGAACATCACAGCAACATTTGAGCAAAACAGAAACAAGTATTCTGTTCAATAGGCCACAGAACAAACAGATTAACCATCCGCCTGTCAGGCCACCTTGCATAGCACGGATGACACTACCTACTACATAGATGGACGTGGGAACTTAGAGGATGGCATCTCTGTACATGGACCAAGAAGTCAAGGTCCAAGAACCATGTTGATAGTACTCACAGAATCCACAAACTCAGCTACAAGGTCCCCTGCTCGACAGTTTTGTAATAAAGCCGATACTTAGAATATATAGGTTGTTTTGTTTTCTGTTCTAATTTGACATGTAATGTACGCACTTTTTGATTAAGCACAGAAGTAGTTATGTTTGTTAGAGTCCTTAATCAGCCCCCGTTTCGCATCAAAACCAAGTTTGAGCTACTTTATGCGCAAAAGTGTTAAAAACGGTTAAAAACGCATAAAATGGCAACTTAACACGTAATATCTAGAATATGACTACGATTTTCAATTCTAACAACTTCAACACAATAATATATGCCAAATAGTGTTGTGTGCCAAGTTTCGTGCAAAACAAACCAAGTTTGAGCTACTTTACGCGCGAAAGTGCAAAAAACGGTTAAAAACGCATAAAATCGCAACTTAACACGTAATTTCTAGCATATGACTATGATTTTCAATTCTAACCACTTCAACACAATAATCTATACCAAATAGTGTTGTGTGCCAAGTTTCGTGCATAACAAACTAAGTTTGAGCTACTTTACGCGCGAAATTGACAAAAACGCTTAAAAACGCATAAAATCACAACTTAACACGTAATTTCTAGCATATGACTATGATTTTCAATTCTAACAACTTCAACACAATAATATATACCAATTAGTATTGTGTGCCAAGTTTCGTGCAAAACAAACCAAGTTTGAGCTACTTTACGCGCGGAAGTGCCAAAAACGGTTAAAAACGCATAAAATCGAATTTGTGTACCTTTATTGCTGTCCATTTTGGAAATGTGGCTCTAGATGTAGATCCCATTTGTCCACGCACTTTTTTCATTGTGCTGAAACGCATGGGAAAAGTAATACTATTTATATATCTATATAACACTTAATTAAATCAACTTGGTAAAATAATTAATATTACGTACGCATTCACCAACGCTTTGAATTTTGTGTTACGAGGCGGGCTTTGAGGTTTTTGTAATGAGTCGAAGACGTGCACAGTGTTTGTTAAAGGACATATGACTAAAAGTATCCAATGCAAACTACAAACGCAAATTTAAAATCAACAAATTAGAGATTAGGTGACTTTAAAAATCAAAAGATAAGTTCAATTTCAAAAATAAAACTTACTCTTCCACATATGGAGCCAGAATGAATGTGTGTTTAGATGCAAGGGAATTAGTCAAAGCAGTCTCAATGTATGCTCTGACGTCATCTGGATCATTTACACATTTACTACCCGGAAATCGACTCAGGACAAAACCATCCAATTTTTATTGGAGGTTCGCAAGAATTTAGCTCCTCGTAAGCCGCACTAAACTCACAAATAAGAAAATTTTGTTAGTAATTCGGTCATTAAAACAATTAAACAACAATGCCTAACTTTTAAGATAATGAACATCACCTCATGTAGACATGGAAAAGAGCTACATTCAGCATATCTCCTCTCAAAAATTGCCCGATGTCACTAGGACCAATAATTACAAACGGGCTCTCTAAAAAGCAGTATTGCTCCTTCAGCAGGTTCAGAATGAGTGGGTCCTCCTCACTTATGCGAGATGCACAATAATGCAGCCATTTGCAATCTTGAGAGAGATCTTTTAGCTCCTCATCAGTCAAAATTGGAGTGCTTGGCATCGACTTTGACCCAGTCGACACCTTTGCTGAGGAACCGACCTCTCTCCAAGATCCCTTTGGACTCTTTTGCTATTTCAATTTATACAATTAAATTAGTGTGAGCATGCAAATAAAAAAAATAAGGTACAAATGATTCTTACCATGTTAGTGAATCGGACCCAAGCATATGGCCATGTGATGAAACTACCTAGAGCGTGTGAGAGTTTCTCAAGGCTCCATGCTGGCATTGGAACCGGGAGTGAGAAATCTTCAAACCCCTTTACAATAGTTTCCACGGCCACACTGATGTGGCCACTTGTAACAGGCATTGAATGCACTATTTGGCCCTCCTTGTTTGGCTGGGCCACACCATATGCAACCACAGTTAAGTCGCCATCACTAGCAACACCTAACCGAGGCAGGAAAAGAGAACAAGGAGTCGCCTCCTGAAAATTGTGTCGTTTAGTATAATAAGCATCATAATAAAATATTAAAACGCGTTGCAATTTAAATTAATAAGTGCTTATATATTTAAAAACAATGTACCTGTAGCACTGGCTCTGGAGTTGGCTCGGGATTGAGTAGCAACACACTCTTTGTCGAATGCCTTCTGTAACCCCACGCGGATGCCTCCTTTTCCGACTACCCACCCACTATGGTCTTTCCCTAAGACCATATGCAATGCGTCAACATTGCCTCTTAGGGTGAACTCCCCCGTAGCTTCTTTTTCCTTCCAGCCCATCTGTTCAAATAAAAAGTGACATATATAGAAATTAGTATAAGTACATCAAAGCTAAAGAATACAAAACAAATCAAGAATATACTTAATAATTTCAAAACTCACCACATCATCAGCAACCTTCTTCGTTCCCAGATCATTAATGGTAAATTTACCACTTGCATCTCGAGAATGAAGCCCGCAATACCAATCACGCACCCGATCTCCAGCAGGAGTATTCACGGATGCAAAGGTAGTCGTAGATAAGGGCATGGATGAACTTTATTGGGGTATAAACCCGCATCCACCCACTCTTTTCTTACCTCATCGTACGTTTTCTGGCCCAAGCGATGGTAAAACTTCCTTTTGCTTGCAGATCCAGAAGCTTTACCACGCTTTTCCTAATTAATCAATAGAAATCGAATGTCATGTATTAGTTTAATGACTGAATCAAAAGAAGTAAATTCAAATTGGTAAACTATAATATAATATGAAATACTTACAACTTCTATAAGAGTTGTTCTTTTGGCAACAAAGGCCTCCCAATCCCTCTTCGATATGTGCCCCCATATTTCGTAGGGCATCTTCGAAGGTGATTGTTCTCCACCTTCGTTTCCCGTTTTGACCTTTTTGGTCGTACGGGCACGCCTCTTCGTAATCCAGCCAGTTACTAGCTTGGATTTGAAATCTCTGAATCATTCAGCAACAGCTGAAAGAACCACATTCTTCTTGTCCTCATCGCTCTCGATGTGGAAAATATTCTACAAAAAAAATTTATATTTATTACTGTCAATCAAATTAATTTTAAAATGAAAATAAATGAGTAAAAATAGTAAAGTTGCTTACCACAGTATCATTCCATAGAGAGTTCTTCAAACCCTCTGGAACCTCGTTCCATGCGTACAATATGGAAAGCTTGCGGATACATAGACCCACTTGTTTTCCATATTGCCTACGCCATTTTCCGCAGGGTTGACCCAATGCATTGTATTCCAAATGCATGAGTTCTGTGACTTTGAGGTTTTTCGTAGGACCTCGCCCTTTTCTTTTCTTACTGGTAGTGGGAGCATCCATTGGTGGGGCGTCTTCAGTTTCAAAATCATTGTCAATCGGTGGAGCGTCTTCAACCATACACTCGTATCTCACAATTTATTCTTCTTCGCTGTCATAACTACGATGCTCATTATCCGAGGTCTCAATCTCGGGGACAATTTCGTCTCTGAATAGATGCATTGTATATCAGTACCTGAAAGAGTATGAATAGAAATATATTAGAACATAAGCTAAGTAATATTAAGAATTTGACTAAAACAATTCTAATACGTTCAACACAATAGTATATAACAAATAGTGTTATGTGCAATGTTTCATGCAAAACAAACCAAGTGCCAAAAAAACTTTAAAAAGGTTTAAATTCATACCTTGTGAATCTCTTAATTCAAATGTATTCTTTCCGTGTGATCTACACGCATATAACCAACATCTACATCATCTAGATCCACTGATTTTGGATTGATAAAGGGAGGGGAGTCTTCAAAAGCATCATATTCTTCCTCATCCTCAACATCACCTATACCAAGGATACTTCTTTTTCCCGGTACAACAATAGACCATTTTTTATCAGACGAGTCGACAATGTAGAATACTTGCTTGGCTTGTGTAGCTAGTATGAATGGCTCCTTACTATCATGCAAACGAGCTAAGTCTACAAGAGTGAATCCACAAGGGTCGTCATTTTTAATGCATCGTCGATTATTATCTACCCACTTACAATTGAAAAGACCAATAATGAAAGTAGAGTAGTCAAGCTCCCATATTTCATGTACCCGCCCGTAGTATACCACTTTAGCATCAACCGGCGCTTGATCCTTCGCACTCACGTAAAATGTAGATGACGCTAAAATAGAAATCCCACTAATTCTGTAGATACGATGACTTCTTGTCTTGACCCTCAGTCCAAAATGTGAAGCCATTGACATCGTAACCCTCATATTTGTTGACATCATCATGAGAACCAAAAGCTAACCACTTAACAATTTCATATACACCCTTGAGTTCTTCACTTATTACTCGATTATGAAACCAATCAATAAACGTCTTGTTATGCAACTGCATCATTCCCCTATCCCCTTTACAAGGATATTTTGCGCGCAATATATCAAAATGCTCACTCAAAAAAGGATGAACATCCGGAATATGATGCAACACATACAAGTGTGCTTGTAGAAGGCTTTCTCGAGGAGGTGTGACTGATTTGGAGCCAATTGTTCCTTTTCCCTCAAGCCTCCCTTCATGTCTAGAGGTGGAGGCTTTGCTATGGCCAAATACTCAGCTATAAAGTTACTAATCTCATCGCTCACAGTGCCTTGAATCATACTCCCCTCGGGTTGTGTTGGATTTCTCACCTTGTTTTGTAAAACACCCATGTGTCTTTCAAAAGGATAACACCACCTTAAAAAAACTGGACCCAAAAGCTTGATCTCACGAACGAGATGGACAATAAGATGAACCATTATGTCAAAGAAAGAAGGTGGAAAATACATCTCAAACTTGCATAAAGTTACAATCACGTCGAGTTGAAGTGCATCAAGTTTAAAGGGATCAAGAACTTTACTACAAATTGTGTTGAAGAACGAACATAGCTCGGTAATAGCATATCTCACATGTTTTGGCAGTATTCCACGGATTATAATTGGTAAGAACACTTGCATCATTACATGGCAATCGTGAGATTTCATGCTTCCCAACTTCAGCTCACCATTTAGGCTCACAAATCTCTTCATGTTGGATGAGTACCTAGACGGAACCTTAATGCCATACACACACTCACAAAATGTCTGCTTCTCTGCTTTGGACAATGTGTAGCAAGCTGGAGGCAAATAAACTTTGTCATTACTCATCTTCTTCTTACTGCCACTAACTTCATCAGCTCTATTTCTTTTCTTACTCACCTTAACATGTGCCCACAACTCCGGACGAAGACCCTTACATTCAAACCAATCTCGCACGGCTCTAACATCCTTTGTCTTACCCGGAATGTTCATGAGAGTCCCGAGTATGGCATCGCATACATTTTTCTCTATATGCATAACGTCAAGACAATGCCTGACCTGTAGATCTCTTCAATATGGAAGCTTCCAAAAGATTGATTCTTTTTTCCATAATCGGTCTTCACCCCCTTGCACTTGCCCCGTTTTACCAAATACAGTCTCAACTCCCTTAACCTGTTCATAAACCTCATAACCGGTCAACGGTCGACGAGCTACACGGTCTTCATCCTCCCCGTTGAACAACTTCTTCTTTTTACGATATTGGTGGTCTCGTGGGAGGAACTTTCGATGGTGCATGAATACGTGTTTGCACTTAGGAATCCACGTGGATTCCATGTCATCGATACATATTGGGCATGCTTTCTTCCCTTTAAAGAGAGGTGCAAGATACACATCTATGTCATTGCCAGGTTGTTTAGGACTTGAGATAAGAAGTGAAAGCATTATGTACTTACGCTTCATACACAACCAAGGTGGCAATTTATAGATCACTGAAAGTACCGGCCAAGTACTATGTTGAGAACTAAGATTGCCGAATGGGTTCATTCCATCCGTATACAGTCCGAGCCTTAAATTATGAACCTCATCCCCAAAAGTCTTATGCAACCTATCAACCTAACAAGCGCTCGAATCTAGGTATTATGGGAAGATACCACAATACCTTAGCCGGGGGCCCTTTAGCATCCCGGGCCCCTTTACGCTTGTAGCGCGATAACCCACACCTAGGACACTCTTCTAAGTTCTCATTTTCATTCCGATACAACACACAATCATTCGGACACGCATGAATCTTCTGGTACTCTAAGCCAAAAGGACACATGAGCTTTTTGGCATAATATGTCGACTTTGGAAGTTCATTTCCCTCAGGAAGCACCTCACCTAACGCTTCTAATAACATTGTGAAACTAGCGTCACTCCAATTGAACTTTGACTTAATGTTGAAAATTGTCAACACTGCTGTTAGTTTGGTGAACTTTGTACATCCAGGGTAAAAAAAGGCTTTTGATAAGCCTCTGTCAACAAGTCAAAAACCCGAGGACGTATTCCTAACTCATCCTCGACTCCCTCCATCATCTCATCAACACGATCCACATCCTCATCGACATGTGCTCCCTAAGGATATCAACACTATCTACCTTTGATACATTGCCACAACTGACACATGGGCAATAAAAACCGACTCCCCCCGTCCTAACTTGATGTTCAACCGCAATACTACATAATTCTAATACGCCATCAATAAATTCCGACGATTCAATGCTTCCATACATCCAAGAACGATCGTTTGTCATCCTAATTAGTGTGATTAATTGATTCAAAACAAAATTAATACACAGCTTTTAAACATATATACTTATTTATATTCTAATTCTAATAAGTATAACAATTAACAACAAACCACATTTTTAGCAAATTACACAAATATTTAACAAACTAATAACATAAACTTGAATAATGTAAAATTCACAAATAAAATGATATCTTTAGCACTAAATTACTAAATTACTTGTTAAACAATAAAGATATGAACTTGCAAATTAGTAAAATAAATATAATAAACTTGATTTCATGGGTTATGTTATCTACAACGAAAACAGGGAAACAACATTAGTATACACACAGTTGCCCTAGTTTTCGAGCGTTTTCATGAATATCTTGCAAAATTTAAATGCTTAACAAATTAAAATGAGAAAAAATACCTTAATTTCGTGGGTTTTGAAGAAAAACAAGACCAAAGATGAACAAGAACAGTAGCAGCGTGATTTTGAAGATGAAGAGTTAGTCCTAATTTTGTGGGTTTTGTGAGTTTTTGAAGGAAAAACAACAATGGTGGGTTGAAATGTAATAGATTAAAACAAGAAAACTCAAGAATACATTGAAATTTCGTGGGTTTATTTTGAAATGTTCGTGGGTTTTACGTGTGGGTTTAAAGAACTTGAACAAGAAGAAGGAACTTGAAGAAGAAGTAACAAATTTGAAGAAAACACAGTATATGCGTGGGTTGAAGAAGACAGTGTATGCGAAATTGAAGAGGAATGGAACTTGAAGAAGACAATGGAATTAACTTGAAGAAGACAATGGTACAACAGCCGTTTTCGAGTATAACATTTATAAGAGGCGGGTTTTGAAAAGAAAATTAAAAAAAGGGGTTATTTGCTGCGGTCCAATGACATAACCGCAGCAATTAATGCTCCTACTTGCTGAAACGGTTATGCTGAAACGGTATTTGCTGCGGGCCCCCATGATAACCGCAGCAATAAACAATTGCGTAAGGGTTATTTGCTGCGGTCCCTTGAAAAACCGCAGCAATTAATGTTGCTATGGAGTATTTGCCGCGGTCATTCTATAAAACCGCAGCAATTAATTGTTTTTTTTTTCCAATTCTTTTTCCTACTTATTGCTACGTATACATAAAAACCGCAGCAAATGATTAGCAGCAAATACGTTTTTTTCCACTAGTGAGGCCAAGGGAAAATAAGACTTTTGGTAAAAGATAACTGTAAAAGAATCGAAAATCAAATTAAATTAAATCGAATTAATAATTTAGTTGGTTTGGTTTTTCTTAATTAAATTTAGTTTTGTTTGGAATATATTGAGGAGAAATCGTACTAAATATTCTAACTTTTCACTAATTTCATGTTTTAATTTTTTTTTCAAACTTTTTAAGTTTTTAATTTAATTTTATTTCTCTTTTTATTTTATATTTTTTTTTGAAAAAATACTTATTTTACATGCTCATTAGTCTTTCTTTTATTTATGTACTTTAATTGGGTTATTTTGGATATTAATTTGAGATATATTTTCTATCGTGTAGACGTCAAATTCGTAAACAAAGATTAATAGGATCATACAATTATATTCTAGGATCACTTCACAAAGTAATTCTCAATGTTCGCCCAATTAGGGTTATCCTATTAGCGTTATGTGATAAGTGATTATGTGTCTAAATGAGATGTATGATTTTATTTTACATTATACTTTATATATTTATTAGTAAAAATTGTCCAGATTAATCCAACCTATTTTCCTTTTTTCTAATAATCCCTTTTTTTTTGAAAAATTTACACTAACCCAACCTTTGCATTATGTTTATTATGAATGGACCTATTTTGCTTCTAACTGGTTACAACCGGTAAAGCCCCTTTAATCTTCACTTCCCTAACCTGAATTCAAAAGCAATAAGCAAAAACCCATTCCTTCAGCTTCATCTTTGGTTCTCTCTTTTCCTCTTTAATGTATCAATTCTCTTCCTCTTTAACAAATTCCATCAAAAACCCCTAATTCTTTTCCTCTTTCAATTCTAAATCCACAATCTTCTTCCTCATTCAATTTCATCTGAAAATTTTAAAGAAAGAAGGTGTTGTTCGCATAGTTATCAGAATCCAGATTCTAATCTACGATTCTACGATCTTACGATCCTCAAATAGGCGATCGATCCGGATTGTAGGCAGGATTTTAATGTGGTAGCTAGAATATCCCGATTCTTCTTAGCTCAAGAATTATGTAGTAGTATCATAACATGATTCTACGATCATACGATCTGATCCTACATGGGTAATTTCAATGGTAAAATATTTTTATATGATATAGATTTCTCTTACATATAAATATATATTTAGAAGAATTTTATCAATACCTTTATAAAATTCATGTTTTACTTGATTTGCAGTTTAAAAATGATTATTAAAATCATTTCATTTCAAAATATAACAGATGAAGTAAAATAAGATTTTACTTACACCTTAAAACTTAAAAAGAGAACAAATGTAATTGATAGTTAGAAATTTAAAACACATTAATGCATATTTGTAGGATCATATGATCCTATGATCCGATTCTACCGATTTCGATCATACCCCTTCAACGATCCTCCGTAGAATCTCAATCCTAAAAACCTTGGTTGTGCACATCTTCTCATAGGTAATCAACAATTCTGAATTTTCATGGTCAATTTCATCCGAAATTTCAATTTCAATTTCATCCCTAATCATCTTCCTAAGTTTCCTAGGTTCTCACAAGTTACTATGTCAATGGTTAGTAAATTTCTAAGTTTCTCAATATTAATGCTATTTGTTAAAAAAATTCAAGTTTGTTTAAATTTTCAATTTTAATGCTTAGGCTAACACTTCAATTTTCAATTTTCAATTTTCTGAATCTTTGTATTTCATTTGGTTTTGTTTGTATGTTTAGGTTATTGATTTTGATATATTTACTATGAAGTTTTGGTATGGGGTAATTTCAAAACAAATAGGGTGGGTTTGGGGTATGGGGGTGGTGAAATCAAAACCTTAGTAGTTGATCCGTATGTAATTTCTTGGTTTGACATAGAAGAATTGGTTGACACTAGTGTTGGTGCTAAAGCTTTCCTTGCTCGATTCTTTTCACCAGCCAAACTGCTAAACTACGCAATGACATCACTTCATTCCGTCAAGAAGATGGTGAAGCATTATACGAGGCTTAGGAAAGATATAATGGTTTGCAAAGGAAGTGTCCGCACCATGGAATCCCAGACTGGCTCTTAATTTAGCATTTTTACAATGGTCTTATGGACGAGATACAGATTTCAGTACATGTTGCTGTTGGAGGAACAAGGATGGCTAAAACCCCTGAGGTAGCCAAGCAAATAATCGAGGAAATTTCCTCAAATATTCATTGGAGAGATAAAAGGAATACCAAGAAAGATGGCAAATATGAAGTGGATGCACTACTTGCCATTCAAAACTCTATCCACGCATTGGCAAGGAGGATGGACCCGTTTAATTTACATTGAAGGCTTGTGAAGTGTATGGAATCCAAGGTCATTCCCTGTTAGAGTGTGCAGCAGCAGAATCGTCATCAAGCCAACAGGTTAAAGCAGTGTACAACCAAGGGAAGCCACCATTCAACCCATACTCCAACTAAATGAAGGTTGGAAGCATCATCCCAACTTTTCTTATAAAAATCCCAATGCATCATTGAGCCCACCATCATATCACCAACTCCACCGACATATAACCAACAACCTCCAGGGTTTCAGAGACCTCCACCACCAAACCCATCGCAGAAATCAAATTTGGAGTCCATAATAGAGAACTTCATTGTCACTCAGTCCAAGATTAATGTTGATACTTCTAGTGCCATCTAGATGATTCAAGCAAATAACAAAATCATTGATAATCAGATGGTACAGATGACGCAACGTTTCCAAACCCAGTAGACAACTGCCAAGCAACATCGAGAAAAACCCTTTCGGGCATGTAAATGCAATTACACTAAGAAGCGGTACTACCTATGATCCTCCACCCATGGTTGTTGTTGAAAATGAAGACGAAGAGGTGGTAGTAGAGGAAGAAGCACCTAATGAGGGGGGAAAGGAAGAACAACCAGCACCTACACCAGAGAAGAAGAAGGATCCCACGACTGACATATATGTACCTCCTGTTTCTTTCCCACAAAGATTAGCGCGTCGCAAGCTTGAGGAAAAATATGAAAAGTTTTTAGAAGTTTTGAGTAAGCTTGAGATCAACATTCCCTTCATTGATGTTATAAAGGAGATGCCTTCTTACGCCAAGTTTCTGAAGGAAATGCTATCAAACAAAAGAAAGCTACCAGAAACTGGCGTAGAAACACTAAGGAGGGAATGAAGCGCAATCCTAGAGTGCAGAGTGCCGAAGAAAGAAGCAGACCCCAAAATTTTCACCATTCCAGTCAAATTTTGTGAAGTTTTAGTAAATAAAGCACTTGCTGATTTGGGAGCTAGTGTGAGTATAATGCCGCTATCTTTATGCAAGAGGATCAATGCTAAGATCAAGCCAACAAGGATGTCTTTGGAGCTAGCCGATAGATCAGTAAGGTTTTCAGTCGGAGTTGGTGAAGATTTGTCGGTTCAAATAGGGAAGTTCTGTGTCCCTTGTGATTTTATGATCATAGATATTGTTGATGATCATGTTACACCTATCACTTTTGGGAAGGATTTTTTGAAGACTGCATAGGCTGTTTTTGATGTGTTCAATGGCAAGCTCACATTGAATATCTTGGGGGAGAACGTTGAGTTTCATCTTCCCTCAATGATAAAAGGCCTCGCTGATGAATCACTGTGCAGAGTAAAAGTAGCAAGGGTTGAGATTATACACCCATAGTATGATGACCCTTTGAGGTCAATCTTAGGAGTTGAGGATGGAAGGTGCTCAGAGGCCGCAAGTTTGAGGAGGATGTTAAATGAACCAGAATTCTATATGGAACTAGTGAAGGAAATAGTTTTGCAGGCTTCTATAACAGTTAAAGAGGAGAGATCCACACCTCCTCAGGTAGATCTTAGACCCCTTCCCTCTTGATTAAAATATGCTTATTTAGGAGAAAATGAAACTTATCCGGTAATTGTTAATGCTGAACTAAATAATACCTAACTTGACCAATTGATTGCATTGATTAAAAATTTTAAGAGTATCATAGGCTATCTAATAGATGATATCACTGGTATAAGTCCATCTTTTTGCATGCATAGAATATTTCTTAACGATGATCTTGCCACATCTATAGAACCTCAAAGGAGATGGAATCCTAATATGAAGGATGTTGGGAGAAAAGAGGTTCAGAAATTACTTGACGCATGGATAATCTATGCTATCTTTGATAGTAGGTGGGTTAGCATCGTACAGGTAGTGCCTAAAAAGGGTGGCATGATCGTTATCAAGAATGATAAGGGTGAGTCAGTATCCACTAGAATAGTTACGGGTTGGAGAATATGCATAGATTATAGGAAATTGAATAAAGAAACCCGTAAAATTCATTTTCCTTTGCCTTTTATAGATCAGATGTTGGAACGTTTGGCAAACCATTCATACTTTTGCTATTTGGATTAATACTCTTGATTTTTCCAGGTCTTTATCCATCTAGATGATCAAGAAAAAACCACTTTTACTTGTCCCTATGGGACCTTTGCATATCGAAGGATGCCCTTGCAATGCCCCCGCCACGTTCCAATGATGCATGATGGCCATTGTCTCTGATTTTGTTGAGAATTTATGGAAGTATTTATTGATGATTCAGTGTACGAAACATCTTTCGAAGCTTGCTTAAGCAACCTCAAAAAGGTGCTCCGTAGGTGCAAGGAGACCAACCTCACCCTAAACTGGGAAAAATGTCGTTTTATGGTATACAACAGGGTGTAGTGTTAGGTCATGTTATCTCTAACAGGGGCATTGCAGTAGATAAAGCAAAAGTAGAGGTTATAGAGCGTTTGCCTCCTCCCTCTGATGTTAACGGAATAAGGAGTTTCCTTGGTCACACTGGTTTTTTATCGGAGGTTTATCAAGGATTTTTCTAAGATTTCTAGGCCTCTAACTGAGCTTCTTGCCAAAGATGCCCTGTTCTCGTTTATTAACAATTTCCTTAAAGCTTTTAACAGATTGAAATAGGCTCTTATCTCTGCTCCTATTATCGAACCACTGAATTGGAACCTCCCCTTTGAGATTATGTGCGACGCAAGTAATTATGCAGTAGGGGTTGTTTTAGGTTAGAGGAAGGATAGCAAGTTGCATGCCATCTATTATGCAAGTAAGACATTGGACCCAACTCAGATGAATTATGCAACAACAGAGAAGGAGCTTCTGGAAATTGTGTTTTGCCATAGAAAAATATAAGCCTTACCTATTAGGTTCAAAGGTGATTGTCCACACCGATCATGCAGCTTTGAGATACTTGATGACAAAGAAAGATGCTAAGCCTCGCCTAATTCGGTAGATTCTCCTACTGCAAGAGTTTGATTTAGAAGTAAAGGATAAGAAGGGTGCAAAGAATGTTGTTGCCGACCCCTTATCCCGGCTGATTCATGATGATGGAGGAAGTTTGGAAGCTTCAATTGACGATTCATTTCCAGATGAGTGTCTCTTAGCTCTAAATATGACAAGTGTTCCATGGTATGATAATCTAGCTAATTATCTAACAAGTGGAATCATTCCCCGTGGATACTCATCTCAGCAGAAAAGGAAGTTTTTCTATGATGTCAAGAGACACTTTTGGGAGGACTCGTTCCTGTATAGACTATGTGTTGATGGTGTAATTAGAAGGTCTGTTCCACAAGAAGAAGTACCTTCTAGTATCTCACATTGTCACGATTTGCTCTGCGGAGGTCATGCTAGTACCTCGAAGACTACTACAAAAATTCTTTATTGTGGTTTTTATTGGCTGTCTCCGTTCAAGGATACACATGCCTATGTCAAATCTTACGATAGATGTCAAAGAACAGGGAATACTTCAAGAAGAAATAAAATGTTGCTCAACAACATCCTAGAAATTGAAGTTTTTGATGTATGGGGAATGGATTTCATGGGACCATTCCCATCCTCCTATGGGAATGGGTATATCTTGCTAACAGTTGACTATGTGTCAAAATGGGTAGAGGCTATTGCATCTCCCACCAATGATGTGCGCTTAGTTACCAACTTCTTCAAGAAACACATTTTTTCGCGTTTCGGCACACCAAGGGTATTGATTAGTGATGGAGGGAAACATTTCTTGGAAAAGAGGTTTGAAGGTGTATTAAAGAAATATGGGTTTTATCATAAGATTGGTCTAGGCTATCATCCGTAAACTAGTGGCCAAGTTGAAATCAACAATTGAGAGATCAAGAGCATTTTGGAGAAGACGATTGCAAGGTTTGGGCAAACAAGCTGAATGACTCTCTTTGGGCCTACAGAACAGCATTCAAAACCCCTATTGGAACTACACCACACAAGTTAGTCTATGGGAAGCCATGCCATTTACCAATAGAGCTTGAATATAGAGCATTTTGGGCAATCAAAGCCTTTAATTACGATCTACTGTGTGCTGTTGAGTAGAGATTGTTGGATATCAACGAACTTGATGAGATACGCTTGGATGCCTACGAGAGTTCGAGGCTATACAAGGAAAAGACCAAGCGATGGCATGACAAAGGTCGTATCAGAAGGAACATTGAGGTTGGACAATTGGTGTTACTATTCAACTCTCGTTTGAGGTTATTCCCAGGGAAACTAAAGTCATGTTGGACAGGTCCATTCAAGATCACAAGGGTATTCCCCTATGGTTCCCTTGAGCTGTCGAATGCGAAAGGGGAAACATTCAAGGTGAATGGTCAACATGTCAAACACTATCACGCAGGTGACCCTTTAGTGGGTCCAGTGCTAATGCCGCTTAAGCCTCCATGTGTTCTGAATGAATAATGCGTAACGGTCAAGCTAACGATCTTAAACAAGCGCTTGTTGGGAGGCAACCCAACTTTGGTATGTTTTTGTGTATATTCACTTTTACAACCCAACTTTTGTGTATCATATTTTATGTAGCATGGTTATACTAAGTTGATGGATGCAGGATTTGATAAGTTGAATTGTTCATGGTGTGCATAAAACTGATAAATATGCAGAATTGGTGCTGGAGGGTCGAGCAAAAGGGTATTTTAAATATAACATTGCAGTGCAATTGGTCTGAATGAGATATCAGCTGAAAAACACCCCGCTCGATCAGTCAAGCAAAGTTGGCTCGGGTCGAGCAACCAGCAGACATCAGACATTGGAACTGGGGAGTTGCTCAACCACTCGAGCATCTCCTCCATAGCTCGCTCGATTAGTCGAGCAATTTAGCAAATATTATCTAGAATGCTCAACAGCAGAACAAAATGCAAATAAATGAGAGATATGCTTCGCTTGACAGGTCGAGCGAGCTCGCTCGATCGAGCGGGGAGCTGTTTATGACAGAATTCATGTTTTAAACCAGATCTGCACGACCAAAGCCTCATTTCTCACCTTCTGCACTCGAGCAACATCACTTTCTCAAACTTTCTCTCACTAAAAACTCAAACCCTAAGCCCTAAAATCCTTCAATCCTTCTTCATTCACTCATCACAACAACATTTCATTCTTCAAATTCATCATTTACATCCACATTGCTCCATTCTCACCAACATCCATCCAATTTAGGGTTTCTAAGATTGAGGTAAAATTTGTTAAATTATTCAAGATTTTAGTTTTAGTTTGCTTTCTACTAATTAATCTTTGCTTTTTAGTAGAGATTTTTTGTTCTTTGCTTGTTGTGATTCTTTGTTTTAGGAAATTCATCCACAAAACAAGCTATAGCACCTAGGAGGCAAAGGAGGAGAGCGAGAACTCCATCACCACAACAAGAACCAGTAATTGAACCAGATAACGACTATCCCAACATTGTTTTCAGAAATGAAGATTAACGAGATAAGTTTCAAAATCTCAAGGAAAGACCTATCATTCCCACTAGGTTTATGCAAAGGTGCTTAGAAACCTAGGTTTATTTGATATGCTATGCATTTCTTTAGAGCCATAGGCATGGGTTTTATGTTTACTATGCATAGGAAAACATACCCCGGGTTAGGCCTCGAGTTTTTGAGTTCCTTGACCATAACACAAGATGATTATGGGGAAACCTCATTATATTTTAGGATAGACGGGATTGAGCGGCAGCTCACTACGACGGAGCTTGTAGATTTATTTGGTTTGAACGACACGGGAGGGGGATTAGATTCTGAGCAGCATCCTTCCCAAATTTGGCCGTTAATTTCAGAAGAACACTTGACAAACCTGCAGAATTTAGTTCTCAAAAAGGTTCATTACCCTGTCATCAGGATTTGGCTCAAGTTCATGGCTTTCACTATCACGGCTAAATCTGAGTCCAATAAGGCCAACAGTAATGATTGGATTATTTTAGGCTCATTCCTCCGCCCTGAATGGGGTTTCACCCAAAGTTGTTAAAATCGGGATTCGACTTGGAATCGTTCAGACCTGTAGAATCGAATCGGTAAAATCAAATCGTTGAATAGTAAAATTCTACAATAAACTTAAATTTGCTATCTAGTCATTATTATTCACCTCAAAAGTTTATGTTTATTAATTAAAGTTCTATTCACTTCATTTTTAAGAATGAAATAGAAAAATATTTAATAATTAGTTTTAATTTTCATACCGATCGATGAAATTAATTCTTTTAAAATTATGATGATGAATTGTTAAATTGTAAGAAAAATTAATGAATGATGGTGCATAAGAAAATTTTAAAAATTAAGAATAAATTTGTAGAATCGAATCCTTAAATCGTAGGATCGTAGAATCGTGTTATGATTCTACCTCTACAAATTTTATTTTTATTAGAATCGTAAGATTCTAACAACTTACGATTCTACCTACGATTCGAATTGCTCGCTTATTTTTGGATCGTAAAATTGTAGAATCGTAGATTAGAATCACGATTTTAATAACCATGGTTTCACCTTTAGCTTAGCTAGGCTTCTAGTTCACACATTCCATAATACCATTAATCAACCTAATACTGTTCGTACACCGATATAGTTTGGCGGACTCCACCCAAATTGCTATGCATTTTGGTTGGAGAGGGGAAGAGGTACTATCTAGAGAGACCACCACCATCAGCATGACCCACCTAGTTCAATCTAAGTGGCTAGAGCTTACTGATGGTCAAACATGGTGGAAGATTCATGACAAAAAATCGGTATCGCTAGTACTTCTGTTGGTCCTGGGGCACAGGATGAGGTAGATGATAATGATGATGATGATGATGATGAAGATGATGATGATGATGAGGGAGATGATGATGATGATGATGATGATGAGGAAGATGAGAGTGTTGACTAGAGTCCTCGCACCTTCTCTAAAGCCCTTTTGTCGCATTGAGGACACTGCTAAGTTCGGCTTGGGGGAGGTGTTGTGTTTATGGTCTCCTTAGGTTCTTCTTGTGTATATATGCATGCTTTCATTGATTTCCTTTTTATTTTATTACTTTTGTAATTTAGCTTACTATTTTCTTGATTTGATTTTGTTTTCAATGCCTTGAATCACATTCATGCACTTTTTGCTCTTCAATAGCTGACTTGATTTCATTTTTGGCCATATTCATAAATTATGTATGATACCTTGGCAAGTTTGGATTATTTCTTCTAATTTTTTTATTTTCAATCCTGTGAACCTTGAGTTTTCAAAACAATATTTGAGCATTGATTTGGTTTGTGGCACAGCCCTTGGGCATTTATGAACATATTTTAAACCTGTGAGTCATGATCGAGCCTCCTCCGCACATATCACTTGTCTACTTATGAGATTGTGGATTTGTAGCGCACTAGGCATGACTTGAGGACTTGGGTTTAATGTGAATCTAGCTGTTTGTGTTAGACTATGCCTATTTCTTCCCTTCGTACCTTTACCATTATTTCTTTCATTACTAATCATCCATCTTTACTTTCACACCTTTATACCTTCGAGCATACTAGTTAAGCTTACTATGCATAATTTGATCATAATTTTAGCATTTCCTATTATCATTATCTTCTACATCCCTTTGTATCTTCTTAAATCTTATGTTATTTTGCAATATAAACTATATTTTAGAGAATATAGAAGTTCTTAATAATTAAATTGAATTTCAATATGAATCAATACAGTTCCTATATATATACGTTTCGATTTCAAATTGCAATAAAAAAAATAATAAAAAAAAGAGATAAAGAAAGTAAGAAAGAAAGAATGATGATAAGTTAAATAAAGCTTTTTATTGTAGAAATGTCAAATTTTCCACTTGATCTATAGAAATGGTTAGAGATGGTGGATAACAACAAGAGGGGGGTGAATTGTTGTTTGATAAGTTTAAGTATTTTTGCCCTGTTTTTGCGGAATTAAAACATAAACTTGATGCTAAAAATAAGAAAGAGAAAATACAATTTTACGTGGAAACCTTCTAGCCCTAAATAGAAGGAAAAACCACGACCCCCCGGGATTTCAAAATTCTCTACTATGTTTTAGGCAATTAGTTACAATTACATAAAACAAATAAACAAAACTAGGCTAACTTCTATTTCTCCTTCTCCTTCTCCTTCCCTTCTCTTGCTTCACTCGAAGCTTCTCTCTTCTCCCCTAAACTTCTCCAAGTCTAGTTACAACAATTCTCAAAAAAAAAACCTTTACAAAGGACAAATTCCTAAGGATAAAATTAATGAGTTGCACAAGAAAATATTTTAAGTTAATTGGCAATTTTGGAGCAAAAATATTTCTTGTTAATTTTTGATCTCACGTATGGACACTCCTACACTCCCCAATCAGTTGAAAAATAAGTCCTTGTTATATAGGAGCTCATTTAGCTAGTAAAAGAAATAACTACCCACTACATCCTTATTTCTAAGATTAAGGAGAAGTAAGTGAATCTTGAATAGCAAGTAAATAGTCACGGTTACTTTTCTAAAAATAGTTAAGGTAGTTTTTCTTAATTAAACCCATATTGCAAGCCTATTTATGTAGAGAAAAATCAAGAGAAGTTTTCTCCACTTTAGAAAGGAACGCTTATTTTTCTTTAAAAAATATTTGCCAATTAATTTATTAAAATAAATATTGCAACAAATTAGTTTTAACCAATACATCAACTAAAAATAAGTCTTCAGTCTTGGGAATAGAGCACTATCTCCATCAACAAGTATCGTCAGATCATTAAACTTGGGAATAGTAGACCTCCTGTCTACATTTGACACCCTAAGTGATCTTCCTTATATAATTTCCTTGGATATATTTGACATATACACAGTTCATGGACCAAGTCTTAGGCACTATCAACGATCTTTATCAAGACCGGATATCGACCTGCACACAATCTCTAAAATACAGTCGTCTATATTAAGTTAGTCATCATCAAAACCTAAGAGAGCCAACAAATTCCCCCTTTTTATGATGACAAACTTATAAACAAACTTAAACGAAATATAGTAAAACTAATGTCATAGAACGCGCCAGAGATTAAAGCTACTCTACATAACTTAGCAAATTAAAATCATTACAATAGAATTTACCAAGTACATATGATAAAACAGATTACTCTAATAAAAGCATAATATTTTTAAATAATCCTAAAATTAAGATCAACATAAGTTAATAAATACTAAGATACTAAGTGCTAACTAAATAAGAGCTAAGCAATATAGTAACTGACGACTATGAAACTAAGCCTAAGAAAAATTCTATCAGAGCATACATATCAATTTAAATATAACCAACAAAGCATAAAATTGATACTATAAACCAATTAGACCATAATTCCTAATCAAAGCATTATACTACATTCCGTAGGCAAAATAATAAAGAAGAATTTGGAACTATGTCATACACCAAGCATACATCTTAAGTTTGTGTAATTATTCCCCCTTTTAACATCATTCAAAAAGGAGAGGAGTATGCAAACCACAACACTAACAATATATGTATAGCTAAAAGAAGGTAAAAGATGCAATCAAGTTCATGCAGTGAGCAAACGTCACAGACTATAGTAATAAGAGCAGTAGTGTTCAAAAATCAAATTACAACATTGTACCCAGCTTGGTACATCAAAAACCAAAATAAAAGTGTTTGTTTATTTGATGGAGTAGCATAAGAAAAAGATAATAATGAGATGGATAAGGCACCAGGTTCTTCTTCTTCCACAAATTCGATGTTCACCTCCACTGTATCAAGCTCAGCACCTAGACGTGCCTCCATTTGAGTGAGCTGGTCAGGGATGGATGCAAAAGTGACACGAACTTCATCTTTAAAGGAATTGAACTGGGAATGAAGATCTTGGATTTTGTTGAGGACAGGGACTAAAATAGCTGCAGGAACTTAGGAAGGATTAAAGAAACCAGGAAAATCAAAACCTGTGAAGTGCGTGAAAGTGGTAAAGTAGGTGTGGTAGTTGTTGGTCGAGGTGAGGAAGGAATAGGTGGAGGTGGAGGTGATGTTATATGATGTGTAGGTGGCGTGGTTGGTTTCGATGAGGAAGGTGTAGTAGGTTGAGGCTCAAGGGTGGTGTGTGAGGAAGAGTCATGATCCAAACTAACTACTGGATGTTTTCCCTTGGATGCTAGCCTACTACTTTTCCTTGGAGTCACAATGGGCTTCTTCTTCACAGACATCCGCACCTCCTCATCAGTAAATGCACCCTCTTCTTCCTTAGAGGCTTCCCCCTCACTTAAGGCTTCCTCCTGTTCTCCTCGTTCCTGAACGTCTGCCTTTTCATGAGTGGCAGTGGGAATAGTGTCCTGGTCCTCCTTAGCAACCTTTTGATCCTCCTTTTCTTTTTCTTTTTCCTTT
Source organism: Amaranthus tricolor (assembly GCF_026212465.1). Taxonomy (NCBI): domain Eukaryota; kingdom Viridiplantae; phylum Streptophyta; class Magnoliopsida; order Caryophyllales; family Amaranthaceae; genus Amaranthus; species Amaranthus tricolor. Next base: position 17,964,514 of record NC_080058.1, read on the forward strand.
TCTTCATCTTTTTCTTCATCAGAATCCTCTTCCTCCTCATCCTCAATGGAAGCATCCTCCGGAATTCCCTTATTAGATAATTTGAGGTGCAAATTAGTGAGACATTTTGCACCTATTTTGTTATTATAGCTTACGGGGAATTGCAGTCCTTCCAATGGAACTCCAAACTTTCTAAAAATCCAAGTCAACAAGCCTCCATACCCTACCATGTACTTCTTCTCAATGCAATCAGCCAAGTGCGAAATCATAAGTGAAGGGAAATTGACTTTAATATGGTTAGCCAAGCAATAATTTAGTGTGGCATCCCTTAGATTTACTACACTACGCTTGGAGTAGCGTGGTAAAATAAATCGCCGGGCAATGTTGTAAAGTAGTTTGTGCAAGGGGGATAGTGTATTGTGACTTACCCTACCATTTTTTCTCATTAATCCCTAAAAATTTCAGCACTGTCTTCTCATTTATCCCAGAAAACACAATCTTTGAACCGACATAACAATTGTCAAAACCAACAGCAAGAACCCCAAACCATTCGCCTCGCATCATACAATTAAATTCAATTTCAATCTCCTTGACTACACTCGAACAAACCCCATTTTCAATAAAAAAAAAATTAGAAATAAACTCACGCATTAGGTTAGGATAAATTGGATTACAACAAAAATCAGACATTAAAGTTTGCCAATTTTGATTTTTAAGAATGGCGTGAAGTTGGGGAAAAGGAGTAGAATTATACCAATACTTGTTAAGGCCAAAACGGACATTTTTTTACCAACTTTATCAGGACTGTTGGGATCAAAGTTCTACTTTTCTTTGAAGGCCTGGATGATGAGCCTCCTCCTTTTGGGGTTCTGTTAGGGCGTATAGAACCGGCATGCATGGTCGATGAACTCGGTTGATTGGATGGTTTTGGTTAAGAGGTTGATGATGGTGGTGCATTGATCGATGGTGATGGGTGAATGACTTTTAGCAGCTATGGTTCAGTCGTTTTAGGGGTCTTCTTGCTCGATTTCTTGGTTGATTTTGTGGTTTTGGGATTTTTCATGGTTGGGTTAATGAAAAAGAGGAAGAAGGAGTATAGATGGTGAGTTAGTGAAATTGACGGTTTAGAAGGGATTATGGGTATTGAGTAGTTTAGGGAGTAGAAGTTGATGTGAGGGTTTAGTGTGATTGAGCGATGTGACGTGAAGGAGTGGAAGTGAGAGGAGTTATTTTATAAGGGTGTAAGGACGGTTATGGGAGAGTTACTCAAGGGATTTAATTTTGTTCATTTAATTAATTTAAAGTGTGAACAAGGTGGATGATGAAGAGTTAGTGGGTAGGTTCATGGAATAGGCGGTTAGTAACAGTTTTTCGAAACAGTTTACTTGGTGTTGATCCGACTCCCACTATTTTAAATATTTTACGTTGACCATCTTAATTAATGAGTACTTGTGCTAGCAAATTTTCAAAACATAATGATGCTGGAATTTTTGAAAATAAGATCGAAAATAAGATATTAAAATGTCCTCGTTTTCCTTTTTTTTTCTTTTTAATATGAGGACTATAACACATAGAACAAACAAATGCTGCTTTGGTCTGATCAGTTTAAACATGCATTCAAGAAAGCAACCATAGCATATACTTTAAATACTTGCATACATGAACCTTACAATGATTAATTTCTTAATCAGGATTTTTGTGGATGAATCAACCCTTCCAATTTTTATTTTTCTTTGAGAGGAATGCTTGTCATAAACTTTAGTAGAGCTTGATCATTCCAACTTCCAGCCTCATCTTTTCATGTTTTTCCCTTGGAAGTGGTTTAGTCAAGATATCTGTTATTTGCTCATTAGTATTAATATGCTTAACTGATATAACTTTATTTTCCATATTATCCTTAAGAAAATGATGTCTTATATGAATATGTTTAACCCTAGAATGATGCACAGGATCTTTAGATATGAATACGGCACTAGTATTATCAAAATAAATAGGAACACATTCAAACTTATTACTAAAGTCTGTTAGCTATTGTTTGATCCAAGCATTTGGGAAAAACAAGTTGCTGCTGCCACATATTCTGTTTTCGCGATGCATAATGCAACGTGTTTTGTTTCTTGGAACACCAAGACACTAAACAAGAGCCAAGGAATTATACCATACCTGAGGTGCTTATTCTGTTTACAAGATCTCTTGCATAGTCTGCATCACTATAACCTTTCAAATCATGGACAACACTTTTTGGATAAAATAGGGACAAGTCATATGTTCCCTTCAAATATCTCAGAATTCTTTTCACTGTTGTATGATGTGATTCTTTGGGATTTGATTGAAATCTAGCACACAAAGCAACACTAAACACAATATCGGGTCTACTAGTAGTTAGATATAATAAAGATTTTATCATGCCTCTATACATAGTTTGATCAACATTAATACCATTCGTATCTTCATCTAATCTAACATTTGTAACCATCGGTGTGTGATTGTTTTTGCATCATCTAAACCATATGTTTTAAGAAGTTCTTCTATTTGATGAATAAAAATTCCATTAGCCATTGTTTAATTTGCAAACCAAGGAAGAAATTTAATTCTCCCATCTTACTCATTTCAAATTCAGCACTCATAAGATTAGCAAATTCTTTACATAGCAATTCATTGGTGGCACCAAAAATAATATCATCAACATAAATTTGTACAACCAAAATATCAGAACCACTATTCTTGAAAAACAAGGTTTTATCAATTTTACCTCTAACAAAATCATTTTCAATCAAAAACTTTGATAATCTTCATACCATTGCCTAGGAGCTTGTTTTAGCCCATAAAGAGCTTTATTAAGCTTATAGACATGATCAAGAAAAGAAGGATTTTCAAAGCCAGGGGGTTGTTCCGCAAAGACTTTATCATCAAGAAAATCATTCAAGAAAGCAAATTTCACATCCATTTAATATAACTTAAAATTCATGAAACCACACCACCCCCACTTGTTTTGAAGGATATAAATAGAGAAGTGGAAGATGGAGCTAGGTATCTCAGATTTCACTCTTCATTTTGAGTAACTTTTATGTATTCTTCATAGATTAGCTTTCATTTCAATTAAAAATTAGTATTTAGCAAATTTCTCTTTCAATTCAATTAAAAACATTCAATTTCCAATCACAATCTTAATTTCAACCCTTTATTGTAAAATTTTGCAATTTGGATTCTTCATCTATTGATGTATTATTATTGAAGCTTTTGGAAGGTATTAATTTGAATCATCAACAATTATCTTGTTCATCCTTAGATTGAACCCAAAAGAGTAAATTCTATCTTTTGCTTATATTGTTTTCAATTCATGTCACCTAGTTATCTTTGATTAATTGCTTTTAGTTTCATATATTCATGCTTGTAGTTCTTCAACTTATATTGCATTCATTTTTTTAGAGTACTCTAGTTTAATTCATTCATATATGGTTCTTGGCTTTTTTGCAATTTACAATCTCAATATGAGCATGAGTGAGTAGTTTATTTTGGCTTAGGCTAGGCATTACCACCATGTATATAGTCTAAATTGCTTTCTTAACCTTTGGCCTGGTTGTGTTGTTTATGGTTTAAGATGAATTTTGCTATCATATGTAGTGTCGTTGAATTGAGGGCGAGAGTTGATTTTTAACAATAATCTATGATTAAAAATCAAGTCATCTCCATGAGAATAGGTAGATGCTTTGATTGGAAATGTTGAATGTGTACTTCATATTATACGTTTTCGAACACACTAATCGATCGAGAAATTATTAACTTGACCCCCACTCCCTGTGGATTCGACCCATACTTGCCATCGTACTAAGCTACGCCGTGCACTTGCGGTATTACTATTGAAGGACCTAAAGTCCCGATCAACCATCTACCTCAAATGTACCAAAGAATGTGCACTAACTTAAGTTAGAAATCATGTTAGGCAATGTAATTATTTTTACTATGTGTTGGACCTCTTGAGTTTTGATGATGACTACACTTTATTTAAGCGAACATGTTTTTAGAGATTGTGCAGGTCGATATTCGATTATGATTATGATCGTTGATAGTACCTATGCCTTAGCTTATGGAAACGTACATGTCAAAATGTTTCAATTGATGTTAGGAGAAGTATATCGCTTGGGATGTAAAATGGAGACAGCAGATCTACTGTTCCCAAGTTGGATGTTCTAGCTAAACTGAAGTCTGGAGACAGCACACTGTTCCTGAACTGGAGTCAGCCTACGTTGACTAAAAATTATGGTTATTATATTTTTAATTATTATTTTTAGTTAATGTATTTAATAAAATTAATTTGTTGCAGTAGTGATTTATTAAATTAATTGGCAAATCGTTTTTCTTAAATAAAATGAATTAACGTTTTTATTTTTAAGATCCTTTATTTTAGGATCTATTTTTAGTAAATCCAGGATTTGTTAAATATAGAACTAACTGATTTGAATTAGTCTTAGCTATCTTCTTAACTGGTTTTTATTCCTAAAAATTAGCAAGCAACCATTCCCACTAAGATTAACCGTTTCTATTAATAGCAAAAACGTTCCAGCAATTAGTACTGGAACAGGAACAGCTATTGAAGAAACTGCTGTTTGAAGGGAACAGAAGACAGCGGTTATTTCTGTCTGGTTTGACTTAGTCAAATAACCGTATGGCTGCATTATCCACATTACTCCCATGATCTTTTGATAATGGAATAATGGATTGGAATATTCCTTATTATTAGGGATTTTAGCTCTATAAATAAGAGACTCGGTTATTCATAAAAACTTGCCTTAGTATGAGCCATTAAATCATACGTAATTTTGGGAGAATTTTTACAAGAAAATTTTGTTTTTAAAATGCCAATTAATTTATAATATTTTCTTGTGCAACTCATTGATTTTATTTTTAGAGAATTTTTATCCTTTGTAAGGGTTTTTGAGAAAATTTGTAATTAGACTCGGGTGAGTCTAAGGGGGAAATTAGATAGCTTTTAATGAAGCTAGAGAAGAGATTAGCTTTGAGTAAAGCTAAGGAGAAAGCTTCTAGTAAAGCTAGTGGTGAGAATTAGCTTTTAGTGAAGCTAAGTTTGTTGCTTTGAGTGAAGCAATTTAAGAGAGAAGAGTTGGCCTAGTTGATGCGCTTCGAGTGAAGTAAGATGTTTAATGTAATTGTAACGAGTTGCCTTAAACATAGTGGAGAATTTAGAAATCCCGAGGGGTCGTGGTTTTTCCTTCTATTTAGGCCTAGAAGGTTTCCACGTAAAAATCGTTTGTCTCTTTTAATTATTTCGCTCTAAGTTTAAGCTTTATTTATTTTATTCAATTCCGTAAAAACAGGGCAAAAACGCTTAAACTAGTAACAACAACAACTCACCCCCCCTCTTGTTGCTGTTCCCGTTCCTAATTGAGTCTACACTATGTAATGACAGTTGCAACAACTTATCTATATTTTGCTATGTATTGATAGTGCAACAACTTATCTAATTATTTTGTAATTGGCAAACTAGTTACCTAAGATATGTAGCCTTAATCCTACTTGGATGATATTTTGTAAACCATAATGTTGATGCGATATGTATGTAAAGATAATTATTAATTATGGAACGATTAAGTTTATTAGCTTGGGAAATAATATTTGAAGGGTCAATTGGCAACAAACGGAAAGTAAAGGTTGGATTATTAAAAACTTTTCAAAAGGTGGGATTAGTGGCAGGTAATGAAAAATAGGTTGGATTATTATAAAGAATGAAGAAGATGAGAGGTCCATTGTAACAGCTAATATCAACCTGATATAGCCGGTCATATTCTAAAGGGTTCATTGGCAACAAGCTGAAGAAAAAGGTTGGATTATTAAAAAAATTTCAAAATGTGGGATTATGGCAGGTAATGGGAAATAGGTTGGATTATTTACAATAATTTTTCCAATTTATTGCTCAAAGTATATTATATCTAATACTACTTTTGTTATGAGTTTTATTTATAATATTATTATTTTAATATCGATTTAAAAATATGGTTGAATTTTAGAAAGAAATATTTATGATATTAATTTATGTTGCCACCAATTAATGTTAAAATGGTAATATGGCAAATGAGATTACTATTGAATATTCTTGAGATATTTTTTTAAGATATGTACTTATTGAAACAATTTATGATCATAAAATGAAATGTTTAATATAGACTTGATTACGTGATTTTATGCTTATAGCTAACAATTAGAATATATTAAATAACTTAAAGTGAAACATGAGGAAAATGAAGATCTTATATTTATTGTGATTCAAGTATAAGGATGTTGAACAGGCTACCTGTTTGGTTAGTATAGCTGCTGACAGGTTTTATTTCAAATACTTTATAAGATGTCTGGTCTTCCTTTCATTTGTTGTGATCCAAGTAAGAGGGGTGTGCACACTGGGGTTACCAGAGACTACGCTACTGGTTTTAAATTATTTGAAATGACAACTTCTTGCTTAAGTAGGTATAGGGTAAAGTCTCGACCTACTGGTGTTTTCATTCCCTCAAATTTATAATTGAAATATGTGATTGTCATTATTTAATATCAAATTAATTAAACAGTTTTCGTTCCCGACTTGGTACTTTTTCTTCTTTTACAATGTTTCTAAAATTTGGATCTAATTATGGGGGTGTTACATCGTGAAACTTCCATTTGCGTTGTCACTGTTAAGTTGGCTTGAGTACGAAATTGATGGATTTGAATTTTTCTTCATCAAATTTTATCTTATTTTGTGCTTGTCTCTCAACCCTCTTGTTGTTGAGGTTGAACCTATATTATTGTTGATGATTGTTTCTTAACCTATAACCATAATCTTGTTATGGTTCTCCAATTGACTTCAAATTCTGCTGCTAATGTATTTATTGTGCCTTGCAAAGCTTTTCCTTTTTGTTAAAAGGTGAAAGTTTTTTTGCATTATTTGGATTCTTTGTGGTGTTGTTAGATTTTTTGAGTGAATCATGATTTGAGTTTAATTATTTTGACTCCACACTATTTATTGTTGTTGATGTTGTTTTTTTTTTTCGTCATGATATGTTTCAATATGGTGCCTTTTTTAATTGGGAATTTGTGAAGTGTGCAAATTTTGAATTTTGGTAATTTTTCAATAGTTTGAATTTTTTGATGGTTCGTTTGCAATTTGCGATAAAATTGGGTTCTATGATAAAATTCTGTAAATTGAAATATTATTTGTAAGCAATTCGGTGGCAAAGTATGAAATTATTGATGCATCACTTTTTTTTAATGTGTACGAATTTGAAGTCAACAAAAGAAAAAAAATCCGCAATCTCATGATTAGTAAAAAGTGCAACTACTTCGAAACAGTTGAAGAATTAAAAAGGCTATTGGAAATTAAATAATTGATCTATGCAATTTTCTGTAATTTTAGGATTATTTTCTTCCATTTTTAGGACTATTTTTCTGAATTTTTAGGAGTATTTTTATGTACACTAATTTATGATCAATAATATAATCAAAACTTTTAGATTTTCATTTAGTTTAGATCCTTTGAACAAGTATTTAGTATATCAACCTTTTGATTGTTTATTTGAAATTTAATTAATAGTAATACTTTTTAATATTTGATTTAGCTAAATCTATTTTGTGGTTGGACTTGGTGTTTTACAGTGTAATCTTGTATAGTCTAGTTTGATTTAATAAAAATTTGTTTTAAATTTGAATAAAATTTAAAAAATAAAAATAAAATTTGAATAAAATAAAAACAGAAGCTACAGTCTAGATAAGATCACATTCTAGTAACATGCAATGTTTTGGTGCCTTCATCATGTGCTTAAGCATCGACGCATGAACTTTAACTTCCACATACTGAGTTAAAGAGGTAAACACCATTTGATTTACTACTATATATAACCTTTAGGAATAACATAAGGTCACTTTTTCTTTTTACAAGAAAAAGTCAGTTTCTAAATCCAACACGTTAAATCTAATTGTTTTATGGTAAATGTAATGCAATCTGTTGCTGAAGCAGTGTTTTCATCACCTTAGTACTTTGAAACAAACTGAGAGACCGCGCATCATGTTTATCGGGAGAGGTTCACATTCAATAACAGTCTCTTAGAAACCGAAACCAACATTTTCATCACCCTTCTTGAACGTAACACACAGCAAAAATGAGGGGAATAACGATAAGCTCACAATAACAGGAGATGGTCGCAGTAAGAAACACAAGATACTAAAAAGTAAAGCTATGTGAATCAGTACTGCTAATTCAAAAGTAGCGTATAGTACATTTGATCATTTCAGTTCAAACAACACTTGAATTTGCCGAAATCTATGGTGTTTCAGACAATGGCTCTAGTAAACGGTGTCAAAAACATTGAATAATGTTGTAGCCGGAAGCAACTACATACTTTAGTTTCAGCGAAAAGCTATTCAGACTTTGTATCTAGAGATGGTGACGGTGGTGGTGGTGCTTGTTCTTGTTCATTATTCTCAGAAGGATGCTCAAGTGTTGATGCAGGCTGCTCGGTGGACTCGTTCTCTGGTTGAAAATTGATGGGAAATTTCGTCACTCTAGGTTTATCAGCCAAAATATTCCTCTGAACTTTATCAATCAAAACTTTCTGAGGCGGTTCTTCTTTCAACTGTTCATCTTCATAATCGTTGTTCACATAATATCCAACTCTAATAAATTCCTGTCCGATGTACGAACATGTCAACAGTAAAACGGTGACTCCAATTATATCCTCTTCACGGATTTTTGAAGGATCGGGAGGGTCAGCCTGGTATGCGGTACAAAGTATATCAATATGGCATACTTACAGTATTGGCAATTAGATCCAGCAGCAAAAGAGAATGGAAATTAACCTGGAGAACAAAGCGATAGTTGCCCACATTGACAGGCCCTACAAGTACACTTTCCAATTGCTGGTCATATGTCTCATCTTCTGCTGACCCAACATAGATCAGTTTCCATTCTAAATCTGTAACAGATGATACAAATCAACCAGAGTCGATGGAAAACTAGTTCAATCAACATATCAAGACTATGAATTTCAGAAAGTGACCTCTAATAACATCCTTACAAGCCTTAATTTAATTGAAGTCTATTTTGTTCTCGTTTTCAGGTGAAAGGTGAGCAGAAGACATTTCATCACTACTAGGGTTAGCCCAAAATTAAAGGCTTAAATCATAACAAATTAAGTCAAATGCCCTATTTAGTGGACACTATTTGTCTATTTGATTCATGAGCACTTCCAACCAGACTAAGTCACAACAGAGGCTGAGGTATTCGGCAACTTCAGCTAGAACAGCATTTTTAATAATTAGTTTCAAAATGAGACACCATCATGCTAATCAATGTCATAATCAATGGCCAGCTTTAGGATGAGTGATCTCCATGACCTTTCTTGAAACCAAATGTGATCAAGGAACATGGAAATTTAATAGTTGTTTGTTTTTATATTTTCGTGGCAATCAATGTTACATATATTTGTTAAAAGTTTTTAGTTCATAGGATTTTTTGAGGCGTTTCCATGTTCCTTTGATTGCCCGATAGGTGGCTGCATCTCGCTCATTAAGATTGGATATTGTTTACAGAAAAGATGTCACAAGTTCAGGGGAAAGGGGGCATTAGAAGTCTTCTAAACCCCTCGGACTCTTCAAATTTCTATCAAATAACCATCCATTCTATTAGAAATCAATATGAAAAATATAGAAGGACCTCAATAACTTGTACTAAATACTTTGTAAAAAAAACTAAAGAAATATCTAGAATCATTAAGAAAAGAAGTACCTAGATTAAGCTACGTTTGTAGAACTACAAGCACCGACTAAGAAGTATTGTAAATAGAGACAATGGCACTTAAAGTAAGCTATAGAATAAGCCCCATATAGTATGAGTGTGAAAAGTATTTTTGAAGTTTACAATTTGAGAGTTGTGAGACAAATGTGAGACATAAGCTTACATAGAAATATGAGTAGAGAGTGTTAATCAGAACAAGTATCTCACAAAAATATTATTGTAAAATGTATTGTGTAATGAAACATTTGTAAACTTATGAATATTATTTTTGGTCTATACATCTTTCACGTGCGCCCAAAATTTTCAATCATGGTATCAAGGCCAAAAATCAATGGGATATAGAGAATAAAGCACAAAAAGGTGGAAAAGAGCCAACGTATGCAGAAAACCACAAAAAGAGTGGTACGTATTTTTGAAGTTTACAAGAAAAGACTAATAAAGAAAATATAAATTTGGAAAATTTAAAAATTGAGATAGTGATTATTAAGAACATGAGCGCTAATGATAAAATAAAACAAATGGGTAAATTGGTCATTGGTAACATGAGCACCAAAAAAAAAAGAAGAGAAAAAAGGAGAAAATTACCAGGTTAGTGACATAACAAACATATACTACGAAAATGGCGGAGATTGTTGACAATAGCATCAATATGAAAAAATAGAAATTTGACATTATAGGGATGTTAAATAGAAAATTTTTAGAGAAATTTGAAAAGATAAAGATATATAAAAGAAATATGAAAAGTTGGTGAAACAGGCATTAACTTGAGAAAATTAAGAGAAGATTTGAAGAAAAGTTGGTAACAAGAATACCAAAAGAAAAAGAGCAAGATAAAATTGGAGAAAAAAATATAAGGAATTTATTTAAGAAAATTAAAAGAGCAAAATATTGGAGATAGTTGGTTACATGGGTACCAACATTTTGAAGAGTGGTAGATAACTTGAGTACCTACAACAATAAGAAATATACAAACAACAAAATTCTTGGAAGACGTTTTGTAACAAGGGTACCAACAATAAGATATAAGAGGACAATTGTATATAGGTAACAAGGGAATCAATGGAAGCATAATAGCCAAGCTATGAGATTGGGATGTGTTGGTGACACGAACATCAACTCAAAATAATGTATACAAGATTTTTCATATTAAGGGGTGTATTAGAAATTAATATGAAAAAAATACAAGGACGTAGATACTTTGTAAAGAAATATCTAGAATAAAGAAAGACCTAGATTAAACTAGGTTTGTAATTTATTGAATATCATTTGGGTTCTATTACATATTCCGCGAGTGCCTAAATTTTTCTATCATCCAGCTTCTTAGCGGTCTTCGATGCAATAAACTTGCCAAGGGTGGGTGCTTTCATGGCCATTTTAGATGCTATGAAATCCATGAGACTCTAAAGATTCAAGCCTTATTTAAAGGCTTTTCACTACTGCTTAAAGGTCACCATTCCATCCAATTACAACCCGCCTTTCTCGAGTACAAACTTGTAACATTTTATATTTCTAATTTAATTTTATATTCAATTTTTGGATAGAAAAAAAAAAGAAATATCAATATTTATTGTTATAAAATATATTTTTTTAATAGATTTATAGTCACATCTGTGTCCATGTTCATTTCCAAAATTTAGACATTTTCCCTAGACCCTAATCATTTCAAGCATTTTCCATGTCGGACTCTCTAACGTGTATCAAACACGGACAAGAACTATTTCTCCCAAATAAGTCATCTATGATACCTTTATAGTTATAAACTTTCTTCCAACATGTCAAAAACTAACCTACTATCCTAGTCGACCTCAAGTAATATGAATTATAACTTATAACATATATATTGAAGACATATTTTTGGGGCAATAACACAGTCACCTAAACTAATCAAAAGGCTTAAGGTATATCCTAAAATTTCCACATAAACAAAAGATTCAAAGGACACTAATCACATGCCAATATTTATTAAACATCAATAATTAATGTGTCTTGTTTACCAAGTGTATTCATGCACAATTGCTTATGACAACAATATCATCAGCCGCAATAGAAGAAAAAGTTTTATTAAATCATTTTTGCTATAAATTAGTACTTTCTTAATAAGGTAGCTTATGTTCAAAATATAATTAAATTGTCTCAGCAACAAAACAAAATAATACGCTGGTAAAGGTTAGTCTAGAATATGGTACCATCACAAAATCCATTCTTTGTTAAATGTTAGCAATATAAGAAGGCTAATGGAAGGAAAAGTCTCTCAAAATCCATTCTTTGTTAGATGTTTAGCAATATAATAACACTAATTGAAGAAAAAGTCTCTCACATCAACATATTGCTAAATCATGGTCTACATTGGAGGTAAAACCAGCATTGGAACATAATTTGTCTCCTAACTTTTGATAGACTAATTCAGAATTGCACTAACACAACAATTTGCACGGCACAAAATCAAAATTTGTGAAGAAATTAACAATTTAGACAACTATATGCAATGACATCAAGGAAATCCACAAAAAAAAATACACCTCCCAAAAGTGTTTTATAGGGACAAACTCATGCAGCACACACAATCTCCCTTCTCCCTATTATAGAAATTAACATCAATTTAAAAAAAGAGGAAATCATAATATAATTCTAGTTTAATTAAAGCTCACATTGTGAGAATTAATGACTTAATGAGTAAACTTCTTGAAAGAACTGTATGCAGTACACCCGTTATGCCATATGGCATACCCTATAACTGATTATGTTCATTCTTTATTCATCTATCGTAACCTCTTGTATATAACACACACGCACACACTAAAGCATACGGTTACGAAACTACCCAACAAGTATGTCTTAATAGCACGGAAGCAATAAGCATTAAGCAAAAGCTACCTTCCCTGCAGATAGATTTCCTTGCACATAGCACACATTCATTTTCAATTCTAAAATAAACATTTCCAGTTCCTAAACTAGCTTTCGGTTTTGGCTAGAGTGACAAATGATCAACAAGAACAGAACAGCGGAGATTAAAAGTCAAATACTTGTACATTTAAGTCGATAAATATGGGTGAACTTACCATCTTTAAGAGGAACCAGGCACTCATAGGAAATTTCAAATTGAAATGGGTTGAGAAAGGCAGCTGGATTATCCAAAATGGAAACGTTTGTGATATTGACTGCACTCATTGCAGTTTTTTCTGGCTGAAAAAGAGAGAAACCTTTACTGATGAATTGAAAACAATCAAGAATGAAACATAGCAAAATTTTAAACATGAAAGTTCGACATAATTCAAGAAAATACCAGAAATAGAGCAGACAAGAACAAAGAACGCAAAATGTGGAATAACGAATTGAACACACATGAAATTGAGGGGCCGGACAAATACACAACAATTTTTAAGGCCTGTTTTGTTTTACATCCTTTTTGAAGTGTCGGGAAGTGAAACAAGTAATAAAAGTACATCAAAAATATTGCAAACTATCATCTAAGAGCCCTTAATTTAGATGGCACTCGGCCCTCGGTCACCTTGAATATGCCTAGTTCCACTAAAATCCATGACAAATTGTCTCATTTCAGCAGAAAATGTTAATTCAAGGAAAAGAAGCTACCTCTCTACAATATTTTAACTGAATCAACAACAAAGAACCAAATAAAAAGGAATAATTTAACATTTTAGCTACATATCAAAAGATCAAACACTTAATCAAACGTTTCTTGACCTTTTACAAGTAATCAATCAACATGTTCACAAACCCAAACAATCCAACATGTAATTAAAAACAAAATTAGACATTTCAAAAGGTAACAAATTAGCAAATAACAAAAATCATAACATAAAACCCTAGGCGCTATTTCCCTAAAATGCAATCCCGACAAATCTACCCAAAACAGAATTTCTAAAAAAATATACACAAAAAATGCCCAAAGGAAACAGAATTTAAGATGGGTTAACAAAATAGTAAATTCCCAGATCATAACCAGAAATTAACTAAATTGGGAACCCTAGAAAAGAGAGAAAAATAACATAGAAACAGAAAGTTGAAGATGAATTTTCACCTGCTATAATGAAATAGAAATGAAAGAGTTAAAAGAAGAAGAAGCCGAAGTGTTAAGAAAGTATGGAAGAGAATCGAGGAGGAAGATGAAAAGGTTTGAGTCCTTAAATTGGGCGAAAGCAAAGGAGGGAAAATGTGGAAAGGAGGGAAAATGGTGACGATGAGTAATGGAATAAAAGTTTCAAATTACACCGAGAATTTTGGGAACTTGGGTATCCAATTCAAAAATAATCGGTTGCGTATAAAACTGGACATTTAATCCACTTTTATAAAATCGGCTAATTTAGAATAACTATCTGATAATCCATTCTATTCAGTATTGTTTTAACAACGAAATTGATAGTACAAAAAATTCTAGTAATACCCCAAGATGAAGTGTTATAGAAGTCAATTTGTCAACGATCTTGAAGTATGATGTAATCCCTGCACCACAACACATTAACCTTGTTTAGAGGCGACCTCCCAAAAAGCCCCTGCGACGCTCCAGTCGATTGGGGAGATAAAAATCAAGGAATGACAATGTAATGAATGCAAATTTTAATGATTATTAGATGGTTTGGAGATGGTAGGAATATGTAATTGGGTAAGTCGAATGTGAATTTTGGCAGAGTAACAGTAGGTAACTGAAAGCTTCGAGAATGAATGACCCTTGTAGGAGGTATTTATAATGATAGATGAAGGTATAATCGACGCCATGTGGAATGATGGAGGTTGGTGAGTATTTATGTTAGGGAGATCATGGTCGTCATAGAACAGTAGGTAACAGTTAGGGTTGCTGGTGGTTTTTCCTAGTGGGTAAACAAAGGCTAAAAAGTCATATAAGCCCCTTGAACGTAAGACAAGGTCATAAAAGAGTCAATGTCAACGAAACTAAAAGTCAACGGGGTATACAGGTAATTTTACGGGATTAATTTTAAATAAATGAATAAATAAATAAATAGATAAAAATGTTACCCATAACATTTAGCCCCACGCATGAAAGATGATGAGGAAGGAGAGCCCCTACGAAACGAAACATCTTTCTCTATGCGGAAATGTCGTTCTTCTGAAGCGAAACTGCATGTGTTGAAGGCTAAAAGTACTCGAGAAATAAAATCTTAAAGAGAATAAATTTTTTGATAATTTCAGAAATTGGTTGAGGTCTATGACATGGATTGTAGCCGAATTTCATGTCTCGCATTGGACTATCCTAGACGATTCAAAATTTAATAATAAAGAGACGTGGAAAATGGTCGAAATACATTATTCGGCAGAGACTGAATATTGATGACGCGGTTTATGTCTATGACATAGACTTTTACGTCTATGACATATACTAAATTTTAAAGAAAAATTGGACCTCTACTGAGTCCAACTTTTCAACGATACGGAACAAGGTCGTTTCATATAACACGGAAGATGCAAAATCATAGTAACATGGGAAAATTTTTATTTGGCCTTTTCAGTACTTGGACTATATATTGGATCGAATCAAGCATCAAAAGAGTCCGACTTATTGATGGGACGGACAATTGCTAAAAGTAACGATACAAATCTCTTCTATATTAACTCAGTAAATCCCCTGACCTGTAATTCATTGAAGTTAATGATGATTCCAAGGTCCTATTCATGGACAACTCGGCATGGAAAATGCTTTACCGAAACATTAATGATCCAAACAAAAGATAACATGGTTGTACTCAACAGTTAGCCATATTTTGATATTGTTTGGGAGGCTCTTTGAGAGTCCGACTTGTCGAACCTGCGGTACAAACATAATTTGGATGTACAAATACTTTGCAATTTTAAATTGAAGGGATCCATTTCAAGGGCCCGACTTAACAACGAGACGGCCAAATTCCACATTATACTCCGCGGGACATGATTATAACTGAGAATAATTTAGAAAAAATGGGACCTTTCAAGAGTCCGACTTTTTGACATCACAACATAACCACATAATTAAAAGACAACTCGCCATATTCTATGAGCCAAATCTTGAGAATTTAGGGGCTCTTGGGGAGCCCGACTTATCGACCATGTGACACGAATACAAATTAGCTGCACAAATGATGATTTTAGATAGGGTGATAAGCCATTTAAGAGTCTGACTTACAGACCATTCGAATATATGACTTTTGACCTTTCGGCATTTTCTCCCACTTAAGATGTCTTCCTATATCAAAAGGAGTCCCTTGGGAGTCCGACTTAACAAGGCCGAAGCCATATGAGAATTTGGAAATTTTTCTATTAATTTAACCTCCGCATAATTTGGCATATTCCATATACTTTGATTTATAAAAAATCAACTTAATCATTTAGGGGTCCGACTTTTTAAGTTTACGGGACAATGTCTTCAAAGAGGGTTTGACTTTTTCAAAGCTCGGACACATAAACCACGGAGAATGCCTTATGATTATTCAGGTCATGTTGATTCGGCTATTCAATTGGAAGAATACTCCATTGCATCTGAATCTTCCATGCCACGGCAAGTAACTAGATATCGTAGCATATAACCTTAACTCCTTAATCATACTTAGCTAAATTTGCAAGTTTTTAATTTGGCTAATCTCTATTTTAGAGTCTAACTTATCGAAATCCCAGTTGAGCGATGAAAATATAAGCCCTACACTTAGAAAATGAATCATTGCATCATTTGTCAAAAAATATAAGGTCCTTAGGGTTTAAAAGTTGAACTATGAAAATATGAATGATGATTAGTACTTAGAATTTTCAGCCCTTATTTTATTTTTATACTAACTCATGAGTTCGACTTTTCGATGTGATGGTACACAAGGCATCTCGGACTTTTCCAGAACTTAGACAAATTAGCCTCACACTTGGCCAATTCAAGAGTCCGACTTTTCAACCTTTCGTGAATACCAAAGTAACTCGGGTGTCTATCCATACTTGGTGAAAATCATGACTATCCCAACTTTTGGGGGAACTAAAGAGTCCGACTTTTGGACTTCACGGACTTCAATGTTTTCTGACATGAACAATGATTTGGGTAGTTGAGCATTTATTTCTACAATAAATAGCAAGAAGTTGGAACTGTTCCTCTCACCTAATTTTCATTTCTCATTTCCTTATTTTCCAAGAAATCAATTATAGTGAGAGAAAGTAGAGAGAGATGCTCTGACATTCTTCAAACGATCTTCAACCTTCCTGACAAATCTTCAACCAAATATTCAAACTTTCTGACAAATCACCAAGAACTTCAAAGTTTTTTGACAAATCTTCAAAATGTCCAAACAAGGTATTCAAATTTTTTCAAATTTTTTGAATTTCTTCAAATTGTTCATCTTGTTCTTGAATTTGTTCATCATGATCTTCCATTTGTTAATGAAATTAATTTTTATTTTTTCACACAAATCTTGTATACTATTATATTTTGATTATGGCTGACATGGACATCCTGCAAAATGCTGGAACACTGATTAATGTAGACATTAGTTTCACTAACTTTACAAATATTCCTAATGTAATTGAATTGAGGTAAGGTTTTGGCCGTACCTCCAAGACTTACAACTCTTACATATATATTTAGGGTGTGTTTGTGCAATTCGCAAAAGCACGACGCTTGGTTGGTTACCTTTACCCACCGCCGTGGGCTGAAGATAGTCCACGGCCTTTCTGACAATAAAAAAGGATCTAGGACAAAGTTTGCCTATTTATATGATTCCAAAGCATGGAATTTTATAACCTTTTTTGATATCCAACCCAATCTTGTGGGTTTTAATAATGGGATATTGCAATGTACATTAAACAACGCGGTATTAATAGAATATGCACAGATGGATATTCAATTAAGAAGGAAACCCATGAACATCCAGCACAACTGGATACCAACTCGGACTAATTGATAGACTTAAGCTTCGTTAGACCCTCTTTTTACTACGACATTATTCCTGTTCCTAAATTTTGATTCTACAGGAATCGCCAAAGAGAAATTAAGGAGAAAACATATTGATCTCATGAAGACCTTAAGAGTTATGTGTTTTTAATGAAAATTTTACTAAACTTTTATGCATGGGATCATTACATCCATCGAGAAAATTTCGCGTCCTTGGTTCTTCTTTTGTGGTATAAACGTGTCTGGATCTTGGGGGCCCCATCTCGGAAGGCAGACCCTGCGCGATTGATAGTTCCTTTCCCTTATTAATGAGTATTTATGTTTCTGGTTTGATTTAGAGGGATGATTAAAAGGTCCCGGGTCCCTTTTGTCTTGCTTCCTCTTCTTGGGGTCATGTGCCTAACATATTTCGGAGGGAGTTACAGAGCTTGACATTGCTTCATTGACTCTGCATATGTCTTCACTTGACTCTCGATTAGTTGAAATTTCAATTTTTGAGCTTTCGTTCGGTTGATAAGGGCGTTTCAAGCAATTGACTCTTTTAAGCCCGTCACCTCTAACACCACTCATAAAATTTTTCAGGTATGTTGATATAGTGTAGGAATGCTAATGGATGATCGAATGCAACAAGAGGGGGGGTGAATTGTTGTGTAGTAGGTTTAAGAGTTTTGCCTCTAATTTTTGCAGAATTGTATCAAATAAAGAACACAACTTAAACTCAAAAAACGAAAAGAAAAATAATAAATGAGACAAAGATTTTACGTGGAAACCTTCTTGGCCTAATAAGAAGGAAAAACCACGACCCCCCGGGATTTCAAAATTCTCACTATGTTAAGGCAATCAATTACAATTACACAAAACAATGTTTGCTTCACTTGAAGCTTCTCAATTCTCTAAATGCTTCACTCAAAGCTTCTCTACTTAGGCCTACTTCTCTTCTCTTCTCTTTCTCTCCTTCTCTTTCTCTTCTCTCGATTCTATTCTCTATTCCCTTAGACTTCCCATAAGTCTAATTACAACAAAACACTCAATTACCCTTTACAAGGCCAATTCTCATGAAGATTAAAATTAAGTAGTTGCTCAAGAAAAATATAATGAATTAATTGGCATTCAAAAACAGAAAATATTTTTCTTTGAATAATCTCCCTTAAATGGACACTCTCTATTCATATCCGCTTAACCGTAGCTTCCCTCTTTTATAAAGGGAACAGCCGTCAGTGCACTCAGCCCACGTTCTCCATGAGATGCACTTATCCCACGACTTCCATAAACTTACTTGCTCCCAAAGAAAGTGGGAAGTTAGTTGAAAGTAGGAGTGGAACATAACTGCTGTACGGTTAATATTACATGGGTTAAAGGAAGATCCTAAAATGTAGGAGACTAATTCAAAGTAGAGAACAAGTCTCTTGGATGTCCGAGTTTATAGGAGATAAACAAGGAATTAGTCTTCTCCATGTTTTTAGGCGTATTAAAAATATTTTGCCAATTAATAAATAAATTTAATTAAGCAACTAATTAAATTTTAACCTTTTACATTAACTAAAAACAGAAAACATAATTTTCGTAACTTCCACTCAATGTCTTCTTCAGACCTGTATTGTGGGGAACAACGCAATGTCTCCATCTACAACTTTCGTCAGGACTTCAACTCTAGGAACAGTAAACTGACTTCTAAAGCAATTGCCCAACTTCTTGGATATTTGAGACATGTACAACTTCCACGAATCAAGTCATTGGCTTCATCAACGATTCAAATTAAACCGGATATATACCTACAAAACAATCTCTAAAAATATGTTTGTTTATTTAAAAGTGAAGTCATCATCAAAACCTTAAGAGGCCAACAAATTCCCCCTTTTTGATGATGGCAAACTTTATAAACAAACTTAAGTAAAATAGAATAAAACAAATTTCTTAGAGCATACTAGAGATTAAAGCAACTCTAAATAACTTAGCAAATCAACTCGTTACAATATAATTTACCAAGCATTCACAATAAAACAGTTTACTCCATAATATCAAATATTTTTCAAAACTTTCAAAATTAATTAACCTAAAACTTAAATAAAATAAACTAAGTTAAACTAAAATAAACTGACATAATAACTAACATAATTAAACTAACACACATTGTTAAATAATTTCAATCAGAAACATTTTGAGAACAGATACACAAGAAAAATAAATATCCTCAAAAACTTAGCAACACAACAGATGATCACTAAAAATTACTAAACATAGCATACACATTATCAATCAATAAGAATCAATATAAATCAACCAAGATATGTAACTGTGTATTCACTTCTCCTCTTAAGTTTGTGCATAATCTTCCCCCTTTTGTCATCAATCAAAAAGAATTGGGAGTTATCAAAACTCAGCACAAACCAAATAGATTTGTTAGTGATGAAAACAAGAAACAATAATGAAAGCAAGCACCATAAAAGTAATCAAACCTGCAAATAGTCAATTGTCACAGACCATGAAAATAAAAACAAAGAAAGAAAAGTAGCAATTGTTCAAAGGTACATCAACAATGTACCCCAGATGGTACAAAAATAGAAAAAGAAATTGTTTGATAAGTGTCACAACCAACAAATCATTAAAATTATGAGGAGAGGGATCAAGGGTCGGTCTCTTCTTCATCAATGTACTCAGTCTGCACTTCCACTGTGTCCAGCTTGGCACCAAGACGTTGTTCCATTTGGTTTAGCTGATCCACAATTGAAGCAAGCGAGACACGAGTTTCATCTTGAAAGGCAGTGAATTGAGACTGTAGATCAAGGAGCTTGGAGAGAATGGTATGTAAGGAAACTGCAGGAATAGAGTCAAAGTTAGTACAGCCAATATTAGGTGAAGTGTGTGATTGTGGTGGTGGTGTAAACTGTATTGGTGATGGAGGTGGTGATGGATTGTGATGTGGTGGTGAATTGGCTGGCTTGGGAGAGGAAGGTTCAATAGGTGTCGGCTCAGGTATGTTGTCAGATGGTGTTTCATCAACCACAGTAGCCTTGCGCTTTGAGGCCAACCTCCTACTCTTCCTTTGCATTGACTTAGCCTTTTTCCTCATAGCCAACACAATCTCTTCATCACTGGAATCACTGCAGAGATTGTGAGGAACATTTTCATCCAAGGCTTCTTTTTGCTTATCTTTTTCCCCCTTACTTGCAGCTTCATCCTGTTCCTCTTTCTCAGATTTTTCAGTATGTTCAAAGAGAACAGGATCTTGTTCCTTTTCTCCCTCATTCTCCTTGTCCTCCTTTTCCTCCTTTTCTTCTTCGACTTCTTCAGCCCCTTCTTCTTCAGATTCAACTTCTACAACCCCCTCATGCATCAATATTCCCTCATCATTCAATTTCAAATGCAAATTTTGCAAACATTTAGCACCAATTTTCATATTGGGACCCATTGGGAACTCCAACCCTTCCAATGGTACCTCAAATTTTCTAAAAATCCAAGTTAGCAACCCTCCATAACCAATGAAACTTTTCTTTTCAATGCAATCTGATAAATGAGAGATCATCAATGAAGGAAAATTTATTTTAATGTGTTTTTCCATGCAGTAAATTAAAGTGGCGTCACGCAAACTCACTTGACTACGTTTTGAGTTTCGTGGTAAAATGAATCTGCGAGCAACATTGTACAACAACTTATGCATAGGAGAAAGAACATTGTGACTAATTTTCCCTTTTTGATCAACTCCTAAAAATTTTAGAATTGTTCGTTCATTGATACCAGAAAATGAAATCTTCGATCCAATATAATATGTATCAAAACCAACATTGGGAACATTAAACCATTCCCCTAATAAAGCACTGTTAAATTCAATTTTAACAGTTTTAACAACACTAGAACACATTCCGCCATCATTGGAGAAATTTAAAGTAAATTCTCTCATTAGGTTTGGAAAAATTGAATTGCAACTGAAGTTTGACATCAATGATTCCCATTCTTGAAACTTTAAAATGTCATGCAATCTAGGAAAGTTAGTAGAATCATACCAATATTTATCCAACCCGAACCCTACTGTCATCTCCTTTGAAACCTCTTCAGCACTGTTTGGATCAACATGCTTTGAGCGCTTAACTACTCTGGAAGATGAAGCACCTGTTGAAATCTTTCTTTTGGTACTTGTGGGTTCAGTGGAGTGTTTTGGTGATTCTTGTGTGGTTTCAGTTGGTGTGGGTGGTGCATCCTGCAGTAATGGTGGTGGAAGAACTACTCTTAGTGGTTTTGGTTGGTCGGGTATACAGGATTTGGTAGTTTTCTTGCCTGATTTAGATGATTTGGGGGTTTTCATTTTTTGAATTTTTTAAGGTTTTGAGAGAAGGAAGAAGGACGGTTTCTTGAGTAAGAAATTGAGAGAAGGTTTGGGAAGGTAGAGTGTAATGACGTAAAGGAGGGTTTTTTTTTTTAATGATTGAAGTGACGGTTACTCCTCCAAGTCCCATCACTTTATTGCCCTTTGCATTGCTTGAGTGAAGAAAATCGTTCTCCCAAAAATTTTAGTTTAAGTTGGCCGAAAAAAAATAAAAATAAAAAATGACATATGAATAAATTATGAAATATGAGTATTAAAATAAAATAAGAAGAAAAAGGATAGGAAAATGATGAATAAAAAAAAATTATAAGGAAAATAATGAACATATTGCATTGGTCTGATCAAATTAACAACATGCAAATAAGAAAACATTCATAGTACAAACTTTATTACGTGTTTACCTGATCCATGCAATAATTGATTTTCAATCAAGATATTGAGATTGATTCCTGACCTTTTCATTCTCATGATGCTTCAATGGGAAATATATGCAACTAACTTTAGTGGAGCTTGATCATACCAAGTTCCAATCTCATCTTTTCATATTGTTCCCTAGGAAGTGGTTTGGTCAGAATATCTACAACTTGTTCATTTGTGTTAACAAGCTTTAATATAATATTTTTGTGTTCTACGTTATCCTTAAGAAAATGATGTCTAATATGTATATGTTTAGCACGAGAATGATGCACTGGATCTTTGGATATACATATGGCACTGGTATTATCACAATAAATAGGAATGCATTCAACTTTAATACCAAAATCTCTTAGTTGTTGTTTTATCCAAAGCATTTGGGAACAGCAAGCTGCTGCTGCTACGTATTCAGCTTCGGCAGTGGATAATGCAACAGTATTTTGCTTCTTGGAACTCCATGAAACTAAACATGAGCCAAGAAATTGTACCATACCTGATGTACTTTTTCTATTTACAAGATCACCTGCATAATCTGCATCACTAAAACCTTTTAAATCATAAACATCACTTTTAGGATAAAATAAGGACAAGTCGTCTGTTCCCTTCAAATATCTTAAAATTCGTTTGACTGCCGTGAGATGTGATTCTTTAGGATTTGATTGAAATCTAACACATAAACCAACACTAAAGGAAATATCAGGTCTACTTGCAGTTAGATATAATAAAGAACCTATCATGCCTCGATACATTGTTTGATCTACGTTAGTTCCTTTTAGGTCTTCATCTAATCTAACATTTGTAGCCATGGGTGTATGGTTGGTTTTAGCATTTGTTAGACCATATTTCTTTAGAAGTTCTTTTATATATTTTTGTTGATGAATGAAGATACCATTTTCGGTTTGTTTAATTTGTAACCCAAGGAAGAAATTTAGTTCTCCCATCATGCTCATTTCAAATTCTGTGCCCATTAGGTTAGCAAATTCTTTACATAATAAATCATTAGTGGCACCAAAAATAATATCATCAACATAAATTTGAACAACCAAAATATTAGAACCTTTATTCTTAAAGAACAAGGTTTTGTCGATTTTTCCTCTTACAAAGTTATTTTGAATCAAAAACTTTGAAAGTCTTTCATACCATTGCCTAGGAGCTTGCTTCAAGCCATATAGGGCTTTATCAAGCTTGTAGACATGATCAGGACAAGAGGTATTTTCAAAACCTGGGGGTTGTTCAACAAAAACTTCTTCATCAAGAAAGCCATTTAAAAAAGCACATTTCACATCCATTTGATATAATTTAAAATTCATGAATGCAGCAAAAGAAATTAAAATTCTAATAGCCTCTAACCTTGCTACCGGAGCAAATGTCTCAGTATAATCAATACCTTCTTGTTGATTGTACCCTTTGACCACGAGTCTTGCTTTGTTTCTTACAATTATTCCATGCTCATCTAGCTTATTCCGAAATACCCATTTCAAACCAATTACCTTCTTGCCTTTTGGTTTGGGTTCTAAGTGCCACACTTTATTTCTTTCAAATTCATTTAATTCATCTTGCATGGCTACTATCCATTCGGAATCCTTTAGAGCTTCTTCGTGATTTTTGGGTTCAAGTGATGATAGGAACGCAAAGTGTGCACAAAAGTTTCTCAGTTGGGATCTGGTTTGTGTTCCTTTATTCATATCACTTATAATCAGATAAAGAGGATGATAACTTTGGTATTTCCAAGGTTTAGGCACAAATTCTCTGGAGGGAACAGTAGCATGTTCTGTTTCAGCATCTGGATTTGCATTTTGTTCAGCTACTGGATCATCTTGGTCAGCTGCGGGAACAGCTGGATTGGGAACAGTCTGCTGGTCCTGTTGTTCTGGCAGTTCCTGGATTTGGTCAGTTTCTTCTGCCTCTTCTTGTGTAGACTATTCACTTGCTGTTCCATGATCTTGCACTTTAATTCCTTCATCATCATCTTCCAAGTTTGCAAGACCTATTTTAATATTACTTGTTTCCTGTTCACTTGTTGAAAAGTTAGTTTCATCAAAAATTATGTGAACAGATTCCTCTACACACATTGTTCTCTTATTATAAACTCTGTAAGCTTTGCTATGTGATGAATAACCGAGAAATACTGCTTCATCACTTCTTTCATCAAACTTACCTATATTTCGTTTTCCATTCACATGAACAAAACATTTGCATCCAAATACACGAAAATAGGAAATATTTGGTTTAACACCTTTGAGTAATTCATAGGGTGTTTTAGAAGTGATTGGCCTTATTAGTACACGATTCAAAATATAGCATGCAGTATTGACGGCTTCTGCCCAAAAATTCCTAGGTAGACCACTAGCAATCAACATGGTCCTAGCCATTTCTTCTAAGGTTCCTATTTTTCCTTTCTACCACTCCATTTTGTTGTGGTGTTCTAGGTGCGGAAAAATTGTGATTTATGCCATGTTCATTGCAATAATTCATGAAGTTTGAATTTTCAAATTCTTTCCCATGATCAGACCTTATGTGAACGATTTGATTATTGGTAGATTTTTGTATTTTATTAGCAAAAGAAACAAACTCATCAAAAGCTTCATCTTTGCTTACCAAAAATAAGGTCCAAGTAAATCTACTAAAATCATCAACTATGACAAACACATATCTTTTGCCACTACGACTTTGTGTTCTCATAGGTCCACATAAATCCATATGAATTAATTCTAATGGTCTAGTGGTAGTCACAACGCTCTTTGATTTAAAGGATGACCGCACTTGTTTTCCTTTAGCACAAGGATCACAAACTTCATTTTTAAGGAATTTTATTGCAGGTAATCCTCTTACTAGGTCTTTTGATCTTAATGTGTTAATCAATGAATAACTAGCATGACCTAGACGTTTGTGCCAAAGAAGTGGGTCTTCTTCAATAACACTTAAACACGTTAGACTGTTTCTGGGAACAGTGTCCAGGTCCACCACATAGGTGTTCCCTTTTCTGATTCCCTCCAGCACAGGGTCTCCTGTACTGTTCCTAGAAATTATGCATCGTTCAGAAGTAAACTTAACAGAGTTACCTTTGTCGCAAAATTGAGAAATACTTAACAAATTGTGTTTTAAATTCTCGACTAAAAATACGTTATCGATGGCATGGGAACTAGACCTTCCAACCTTTCCTTTGGCAATTATCTCACCCTTCATGTTGTCACCGAAGGTTACTGTTCCCCCATCATAGGCTTCAAGTGAGAGAAATTTAGATTTGTCACCCGTCATATGCTTGGAACACCCACTGTCGAGATACCATGAGTTGTTCCCCCTCACTTGAACCTGCAAAGCAAACTAATGGTTAGGTACAGAAACCCATTCATCCTTGGGTTCCTTGTCGACAATACTTGAATCACATTTCTTAATCCATATTCGTTCGACATAATTTTTATTTGCTTTGATATGCTGTTCCTTCTTTATACATTGATGTTTCAGGTGTCCACTTTTACCACAGAAGGAACATATTTTGCTACTAGGGAGATCTACATAGACCTTTTTCTTTTTATCATTCTTCATATAGCCTAGTCCTTCTTTACTTTTGATTTTAGCATTTAGAATCCATTTGGGAATTTCATTGAATTTCACTTTTCCTCTTAAGTTTATTTTATTTTTCAAATTTCATTTTCAATTTCGTAGGATTCTAATTTTGATTTCAACTTTTGAAATTCAGTGTTAACCATGTGAGTAGATATATTGTTTGCATCTTTACTTAATCCTAACAATCTGTTTTGATTCATTTCGATACTAAGGAAAATAAATTCTTGTTTCAATTTCTCAATTGTCTATTTCAAAACAACATTCTGATCTAGCAAATTAAAAAATCTGCTTTGTACATCTATTCTAAATGAATTTAGATAGGATACATGATCCTTGTTTGAGTTGAGGTCTTTCTCGATTTGGAGACACTTGGTATTCTGTTTTTCTAATTTCTCTTGTGTCTCCAAGAGCAACTTAATTAATTTATTCTTACTGAGTTTAGACAGTTGTTTAAGAGATGGACTAGAAGACATTACCTCTTTTTCTTTAGACTCTTCATGAGATGCCATAAGACACAGGTTTGCTATTTCTTCTTCCACTGGAGCTTTTGTCTCAGCCTCGCTCTCCGTATCTCCCCAAGCTGCAATCATTGCTTTTCTAAAATCAGTTTTGAAGTTTCCCTTCTTATATTGTCTTCCAACTTCTCTTGCTTTTCCCTTGCCCTTCTCATTTTTCCATTGAGGGCAATCCTTGATGAAGTGTTCAGTGCTCCCGCATTTGTGGCATTCAAAATTTGTCTTCAAGTTAGCAGTTCCTTTTTCTTTGTTGTTTCTTTGATTTCTATATCTGCTGTTCCTGAAGAATTTTTTGAATTTACGTGCTAACATAGCAGCTTCCTCTTCACCAGCGTCTGACTCTTCACTATCATCTGCTGCCAGAGCCAGTCCTTTGTTTCGGGAACTGTCAGCGGTTTCCAAATGCAATTCATGGGTCATTAGAGAACCAGCCAGCTCTTCCAAATTAAACTTGGTGAAATCTTTGGACTCCTGGATGGTAGTGACCTTTGCTCTCCAGCGTTCGTCTTGAGGAAGACTCCTAAGTACTTTCCTAACTTGTTCATCAACGGGAATGATTCTACCAAGAGAGACTAACTCATTCGTAATGTTTGTGAACCTAGTGAACATCTCTTGAATGTTTTCCCTCGGTTCCATGACGAATCTTTACTTCACTAGTACCTTCATGGGTAACTTCTAGCAGGTCCCAAATCTGCTTGGCAGTTTTGCAACCCATAATACGATTGTGTTCATTGGGTCCAAGACCACAGTGAAGCAATTTGATAGCAAGAGCGTTCATCTCCATCTTTTGAAAATCTTCTTTTTCATATTCAGTGATTGGTTTTGGAACAGCTTCATTGTTGGAGTTGATGGTCGTCACCTCAAAGTCTCCAATTTCAATGACTCTCCAAACTTGATAGTTTTCGGCTTTTATGAAGATTTCCATTCTATTTTTCCAGTAAGTATAGAATTTCCCATCGAACATGGGTGGCCTTTGTGTGGAGTACCCCTCTTCCATACGCTCGTTCATCTTCAACATCTTTCCAGGGAACAGGATACTGCTCTCAGGGTTTCCTGATTAAATGAGGAACAGGGCTCTGATACCAATTGTAGGAATGCTAATGGATGATCGAATGCAACAAGAGGGGGGGTGAATTGTTGTGTAGTAGGTTTAAGATTTTTGCCTCTAATTTTTGCAGAATTGTATCAAGTAAAGAACACAACTTAAACTCAAAAAACGAAAAGAAAAATAATAAATGAGACAAAGATTTTACGTGGAAACCTTCTGGGCCTAATAAGAAGGAAAAACCACGACCCCCCGGGATTTCAAAATTCTCACTATGTTAAGGCAATCAATTACAATTACACAAAACAATGTTTGCTTCACTTGAAGCTTCTCAATTCTCTAAATGCTTCACTCAAAGCTTCTCTACTTAGGCCTACTTCTCTTCTCTTCTCTTTCTCTCCTTCTCTTTCTCTTCTCTCGATTCTATTCTCTATTCCCTTAGACTTCCCATAAGTCTAATTACAACAAAACACTCAATTACCCTTTACAAGGCCAATTCTCATGAAGATTAAAATTAAGTAGTTGCTCAAGAAAAATATAATGAATTAATTGGCATTCAAAAACAGAAAATATTTTTCTTTGAATAATCTCCCTTAAATGGACACTCTCTATTCATATCCGCTTAACCGTAGCTTCCCTCTTTTATAAAGGGAACAACCGTCAGTGCACTCAGCCCACGTTCTCCATGAGATGCACTTATCCCACGACTTCCATAAACTTACTTGCTCCCAAAGAAAGTGGGAAGTTAGTTGAAAGTAGGAGTGGAACATAACTGCTGTACGGTTAATATTACATGGGTTAAAGGAAGATCCTAAAATGTAGGAGACTAATTCAAAGTAGAGAACAAGTCTCTTGGATGTCCGAGTTTATAGGAGATAAACAAGGAATTAGTCTTCTCCATGTTTTTAGGCGTATTAAAAATATTTTGCCAATTAATAAATAAATTTAATTAAGCAACTAATTAAATTTTAACCTTTTACATTAACTAAAAACAGAAAACATAATTTTCGTAACTTCCACTCAATGTCTTCTTCAGACCTGTATAGTGGGGAACAACGCACTGTCTCCATCTACAACTTTCGTCAGGACTTCAACTCTAGGAACAGTAAACTGACTTCTAAAGCAATTGCCCAACTTCTTGGATATTTGAGACATGTACAACTTCCACGAATCAAGTCATTGGCTTCATCAACGATTCAAATTAAACCGGATATATACCTACAAAACAATCTCTAAAAATATGTTTGTTTATTTAAAAGTGAAGTCATCATCAAAACCTTAAGAGGCCAACATATAGATTCTCCCTCCAATTGGGTTATGCTCAGTAAGTGGACGTTTTATTTTTCCTGTCGCTTAGAAGCTACGAAATGGCCCAAGAATTTCACTTCCAGTTGGACAAATGTGAAGACTTAACTCTTTTAAATGATGATAATTCAAAACACATATAAATAAAACAAATAAATTAAGTAATTATATTTAGTTGTTTAAGTTGGTCCAAAATCATATTAAATATAAAGTGAATAATTGATATATATTTTAAGTTCGAAATATATTGATTGATGAAGTATTTTAGTCCGAAATATTTTAAATGTTGGTAGATTATTTGATAAACTAGCTAAGCTTGAAACATGTTTGAAATAAGTTTAAATGGTTTTAAGATAATTATTTTTAAGATAAGGTTATTTTCGTCATTATCATTTGAAATATTTTAATAGGTCAAAATATATTGAAATTAAGTTTGAATTAAAAAATAAAGTATGTTTGAATATTTGAATATATCATTACATGTTTTATTTTAAACGTTTGGATATATTATGTGTATCTTCTATGTTAAATTTGTTATTAAATTTGAATTTGAATTTAAAATGTGTGCTTAAGATATTTATATGATTAAATGTTAAAGTATAAGCTTCACACGTTTTGTAATTAAGAGTACACGGTTTGTGTTTAAATTATTAATAAATAAGTTGTTTGTAATTTAAATGATATTTCACAGTTTGTATTTGAATCTTTAAATTTAAGTTAGTTGTTTTGAAATTAAGCTATACTAATTAAAGACTTTTCTATAAATAAGTTGATAATTTAAATTGACACTAAAAATAGGAATTAATTTTGAATAAAATTTTACACGTTATATTATCTGGTTTTGCTGAGGTTTTCAATATCTTGTATAAGTTTTAACGTGGCCATACAACAATGGTTGATAATAACAAATTACAGCGCACAATGACGTAATTATATGAGCTGTCAGTGCGACGTCAGTTTGAGTTAAGGTTCAAGATCTTGAAGACTAACACAGATTAACTAGATAAACGAAATCGACGGATGAAGCTTTCTTGCTCTACAAGGATATGTTGAGGCGTGACGTATATAAATACAAGGCTTTGTTCAAGGATTAAGATTGCACCTCTTCTTACAATTTTCTCTCTTGTTGAAATAAGATCTAGTATTCTCTAAACGTTCAAAAAGAGTTGTAATTCTTAGTTCATCTAGCTCTTACAATTTGTAATAGGATTAAGTGTTAAAAAGAGTTAGAATTTTCATAAATTAATACGCTAACCTTAGAATACTTTTTAAAGTATTTAACTTGTAATCTCTATTGTGAGATTTGGGATTTGTGCTTTTATTAAGGGACTTGTAAAACGTTCTTCAAAGGGAAGAACATGGTGAGAGAAGATAGAGAGATCTTCTAGTTGTCTTGAAGTCTATTAATAAAAGGCGTTGAATCCTACGGGCTGGAAGATAACCCATAGGTGGGGAGTAGGTTGTTTAGAACCGAACCTCGTTAACATATCGTGTGTTATTGTTTAAGTTCATTTTTGCACATATGTTATAGATTTATCAATCGACCTAAAACTTTTCTAGAAAACAGTTTTGAAAGGTCACCCAAGCTCTTGAGCTAACCTTTCAAACAAAAATTTTAAACGCGCATACTCTCTATTCACCCCCCCCCCCTAGAGAGTATTCGACCTCCTATCAACTTTTAAGATGTGTTGATGCTTCCAACTGGAAGCGAAGTATACCATATTGATGTTAGACTGGTGAGCATAGTTGGGAAGAACTTACATAACAACGCCGGGTTGGTGGTATACAACACGATCAAACTTTTATATGCCATTATGTGTTTTTCTAAGCATGTGGTTCCATCAAAAGCTGTCATGTTAGAAACTTTGATTTTTGTTGGGCTAAGAGTGGCTAGCACTTCAGCGGATAGCGAAGAATTTATCAAAATAGGGGCCTCACTCGGGCTGCCTCTGCTAAACTTGTCCTACGGAAAATGGATGGGGCTAATAGGTCAGCTTGAACCTGTAAGCCGCATTATCTTTTGTTCCTCTCGTCTTTTGTCCACCAATGATTGGACACTTTCTGAAATTTTCTGTCTTTTATTTTCCAAACAGGTGCCAGCATCTTGGGGTGTAGTTTTGGATTCTACGAAGTTTATATCTTTCTCTTCTCTTTCTATTCCTTTTGCTGGAGCGTGCCATCTTAGTGTCCTAATCGTCAGATTTGAAGGAACTCGAGACATCTTTGCTAGGTACAATTTGCTCTTTAAGATTTTTAATTTGATCTCTTATGTCAGCCAATATCTGCTGCTAGGGTGCTACATTATTGGTGCTTACAATGGTGCGATGTTGTTCGAAAAAGGCATTTGTTTGATTCTGTGCCAGCATGTCCAGATCTCGGCGAGTCACATCTTGATTATTCATCATACCCCTTGAAGTTTCTGTATCTGTGCTATGTACAGTGGCGGTTTGCGTAGGATTCTTCTTGGGAGCCATGGATTTTTGTTCTGGTTTAGTATGTATAACACTTTCTCACAGACAACACCAAACTGTTTCGGTAACGAAACTGAAAGTACAAAAGACTTTAATAATATCTAAAGATGAAGCGTTATGGAAGTCAATGTATCAACGATCTTGAAGTATAACGTAATCATTTTGTAGATGTAACTGCAATTCCTGCATCACAACACGTTAGCCTTGTCCGGGGGCGACCTCCCAAAAAGCCCTCCGACGCTCAAGTCAGTTGCGGAGACAGAAATCAAGAAATGACAATCTAATGAATGCAATTTTTTAATGGTTATCAGGTGGTTTGGAGATGGTAGGAATATGTAATTGGGTAAGTCGAATGTGAATCTTGGTAGCGTAACTGTAGGTAATTGAAAGCTTCGAGAATGAATGACTCTCGTAGGAGGGTACTTGATGTGCTCGTTTTAGAGCACGTTTACAACCCCTTTTTTGTGTCAACTCTTGTTTTGTATCGATTTCACATACTCGACGCATGATTTCACCTTGATCTTGTCTTCCAGTGTTTGAGATTGTTCTAGGTGATTTTTGGAGATTTCAAGGTTGAACGGTGTGAGTTTGAGGCTTAGACACCTATCTCGAAGCTTTAATATGACAAATCAAGTTTATCCCGTAGTCTCGATAAAGTCCGTAGGCTTGTAGAAGCTGCAGCAGTTCACAAAGAGGAGAATCAAAGGCCATTAGGCCGAATGGTAATCGAGTACTCAATGCTGAACATGGCCAAATTTCCTGGAAATGGAGAATGAAGAAGATTCGGACAAATAGACTGCATTCGGGCGAATGGCCTCCAAAATCTCATTTACTCCATAATCTTTTGGTTATGCCGAATAGAGAAGGCTTCGAGCGAAGAGCATCCATTCGGGCGAATGGACTGTAGCATTCGGGGGAATGGGTCTATTCTTGCGCGTGCAGTTTTCTTTTCGATCAAGTATTGAAGGCCAATTTTAAAATTTCGAGGCACCTTGGTTTTAGAGGGTATATATACCCAATTTCCGTAGAAATCCCCAGACAATATTTCATTAACCCTAAAACATTTCTACAGTAGATTTCTCTTGTCTTAAGCTTTATTTTGTTCATCAAACCCTAGCTTAGTTTAACTTGCTTTACACTAATCTCTTCAATCAAACTTGCAATTTTTTTGGTGTATCTTTCTAGCACAACTATGGATTCTACTTTCTACATCTATTGAGATATCATTTATGTTTGTGAGTATTCATTCCTTTATTACTCTTCATATTCATTTAATGCTCATTGATTGCTTCAATATTTGCTCTTAATGATTTTCTTATTCTAGTAGTATTTTTTGTTGAGATTCCCTTAAACATCTAGTATAGGTTTGTTTTTGTTCTTTAGTTACTTTGATTGCTTTCATTAGTTGTACTCCTTTCTCTAATCATTATCTACATTCAAGTTCAACATGTTTAGACACTTGTTTTCATTAGTCATTACTCTTAGTTCTTTATCTACAATGTGTGAGTAGTTCTCTTAGGGTTTGATTCGTGAAGCCCTAGAGTTGGAACCCAAGTTTATGAGTTAGGATTGAGTCTAAGTCTCTTCAATCAACTTAGTGATTCAACTTGAATCTCGTCTTGCAACTCCTAGAGAGACATAGGGCGATTATATGTCGTTCGTGTGGTCATAGAGCCACCAACTTCCTCTCATTGTTCGAATCCCTTTGGTGATTAAAGTTTCATGACTCCAAGCCCTAGAACATGAACATTAGGGTTACTCCTCTAGGGTGGAACTAATAACTCCTGTCGCTTCTCCTTTGATTTACATTTACTCTAATCTTTATTGATCGCCTTAGTCATATTTGATTCCTTTTCACGAAACCCTTAAAAACCCCTATGTTAAGACCTAGTGTTTAGCTCTACCTTGTCACTACGGTTCGACCCCCTAATTCCACTATACTTGTGTCGTATCTAGGGTGTTACAAATTTTGTTTGCATAACCAAACTTTAAGCATACGACACTAAAAACCTGTTACTAAAATGGCGCCGTTGCCGGGGACAAGGTGTTATAGTTAGACTCGTGTCGATCTTAATATAGTTTCTTTCATTTTTATTGTTTAATCTTTGCTTGTCAGTACTCACGTTTGGTTTGCAGTGTTGTTTTCATGCAATATAGCACGAGCATGTCAAATCAACTGTTTGTATTATTTAATCCTGAGGTCCAGCACATAGGAAGGCCATCTCCGCAACTCCCTCCTAACCCTCCCGCCGCTGAGATGGCCGACGAATATCAACTGTTCAGCCAATTTGGGATACCTGAGTCCCAAGAGTTCCAAGGGGGTGTGGTACTTCCTGTAGCCGCAACTCCTTACCAAATCCACCCCCAGTTCACAAGGATGGTGAAGGAGAGTCCATTTAGTGGGCTAATAAAACAGCTTAAACCAACGTAAACAATATAATAATATTGTCTACAAAGCATAGCGAAAGACTTATAGAAGTCTGGGCTGAATCTAACCTGTAGCTCGATAGCTGTAGTAAACCAATATCAGAGTATTTAAAACTTTTTACATCATTAAGTGAATATTATTTACAAAACATTATAAAATTATTACAATTAAATTTAGAAATATCTAATTTACATTTGTATTTCAAAAAGAAGTCCTCGCCTCGCACATAACACACAATACAAGTAGGCATCGTCTCCACATCAGAGCTAACCTTAAAATGGATCTATCCCCCATAAGGGATAGGCCCCATCAAAGACTGTCAACAATTGAATTGTTGAGTAATCCAACAAACTATTACATTTATATACAAGTCATTAACAAAAATCTCCAATCAAATTCCTTGTTCAATTGGTAACTATTTATAAACATTATTTTATCCAAATCCAATCTCTTTTAAAAGACCATTTGGTATCGACATAAATACGGCTATGAACCTTTAGTTCATAACGAATCAAAATATGGCTATAACTTACAAGTTAATAGCGAAATCAAAATACGGCTATTACTTTATAAGTCAATAAAGAAGTATTTAATAATAAACTTTCTGGTCCTTTTCCATCATCGATTGGTAAGCTTTCCAGGCTGAACACTCTTTTTTTAAATAATAATCAGATTTCAGGATCTTTGTTAGTTTCTTCTGGCGTACATATAGTCATCCACCAGAAGCTTTGAACTGAGTTTTGGTGAATCTTAGAGAAAATCGACACTACCCTATCGTTTCTTGTTGCTTTTCGTTTTTGTTCCGCTCTTCAAAATCTCCGGTAAGATCTTCATTCTCTTGTTGCTTCTGTATTTGGTTCTCCGAGGTGAAAGGTTTGGTTTTTTCTCTGATCTTGTTATTTTCCAGGTTCTTATCTTTTGTCCTATTTTTCCCGCGAGTTTTACGTTATGTTTTGCTTTGAGTGTGTTTTGTTTCAAGGATCTGTGATTTGCCGTTTTGAAAAATCTAAGGGTCAGGGTCTCATATAGGAGTGCCCTCTTATCCTTTGATCTGTTATCCCATCTTGGAGTGTTCCCTAGAATTGTTTTTACTTAGTTTTTTTAGTGTATCTTTTATTGTGTTGATATCTGTTAGTGACTTGATTGTAACCTTTTACCTTAGTCCGTAGTAGCCGAATATAGAGTTAGGAAGCAAGTATGGTCACCTGAGGTCAGTTCCAAGGAGAGGGGGTCAGGGGGGACAACGTAAGTAGGACCTAGAACTTAAGAGTGGGGACTTAGAACATAAGAACTCTAGAAGTCAAGTCGTTGGAGTTGGCCAATGAGCTCTTTAAATACAGGATTCATGTAGCGTGTGTTTAAGAGACTAGGTGGAAGGGGAAAAAAGCAAAAGGTATAAAAGGATATAAGATGTGGTATGCAGGACTGGACGACAGACGTAACGGGGTTGGCACCCTTGTGTCTAATGATATTCTAAAGCAATTGGTTGAAGTAAGGAGGTGTAATGACAGGATCATGCTAGTTAGGATAGTAGTGGGGTAAGAGATCATATCAATTGTCAGTGCGTACGGGCCCCAAGTTGGTCTTGACAAGCAGGTGAAGTGATAGTTTTGAGATAACCAAGGAGACCTCCTGAGAACTATCCCGGAAGACGAGAAATTTTTCTTAGAAGGAGACTTTAACGGACATATAGGCAGAGATGCAGGTAACTATAACTCGGTACACGGTGGGTTTTGTTTGGGGGCAAGGAATCAGAGTGGGGAGAATTTGCTGGATTTTGCGCTAGCAAAAGAATTGGTTATAGCAAACTCAATCTCTAGAAAGAAAGATGAGCATTTGACCACATATAAAAGATGCCCACCCAACACAGGCTTTTAGTACTGGTTTTCAAGATGAGGAAGAAAATCGTAGAGTAGAAGGTCGAGTCCAGGGGACAGATCATGTGGGGGAGACTAAAAGGGGATATGGCCGCAACCCTGTCAATCAAGATAAGTTTATTGGGCTTCCCAAGACAGTCAGAGGATGCAAATGAAATGTGGACGAACATGGCATAAACCATTAGAAAACTGGCAAAAGAGAACTTGGAGGTGTCGTCGGGTAAACCAAAAGTGTTCAAAGAGTCGTGGTGGTGAAATGAGGAGGTGGAAAAGAAGATAAAGAATAAAAACAAAAGATTTAAAGAACTTATGGCATGCACGAAAAAGTAGGATAGAATAGAAAAGAGAGTGAGCTATAAAGAAGCAAGGCGGGTGGCAAAGAAAGCGGTAAGGGAGGCAAAACACCGTGTTTATGAGATTTTTATCAAAAGTTTGATACTAAAGAGGGGAAAAAGCAGATTTTTAAGTTGGCAAGGACTAGGTCCAGGCAGCGGCAAGATTTAGAGGCAGTGAAATACATCAAGGATGAGGGAGGACGAGTCCTCTTAAGACTAGAGGACATCAAAACAAGATGGCTCCAGTATTTCTCTCAGCTACTAAATGAGTCTAGGGGACCAAAGAAGGAGGATAAGCAATTTTCTGACGTCCAAAGACCACTGGAAGATGGGTCAGCGAGTCCTATTAACACAGAAGAAGTAGGAGAAGCTCTCAAAAAGATGGGGAGAACGAAGGCAGTCGGGCCTGATAACATCCCAATTAAAGTGTGGAGGGGTTTAGGAGAAGAGGGCATTCGTTGGCTGACGAACCTCTTTAATGCGATTTTAAGGACACATAGGATGCTAGAAGAATGGAGGAATAACACACTAATACCTCTGTTTAAAAACAAAGGCAATGCACAAGTATGTGGGAACTATAGAGGTATCAAACTTTTAAGCCACACAATGAAATTGTGGGAAAGAGTGATAGAGAGGAGAATTAGAAAGCAAACGGTGATTAGAGACAACCAATTTGATTTTACGCCAGGAAGGTTAACCATTGAGGCAATTCATGTTTTGAGGAGACTGATGGAAAAATATAGGGAGCAAAAAAAGGATTTACATATGGTGTTCATTGACTTGGAGAAAGCTTATAATAGCATACCATGAGGCGTCATCTGGGACAGCGTCAAGCCCTTTCATTTTTACTGTCATTATGAAAGAGATTTCTCAATCTATTTGGGAGACGGTACCGTGGTGCATGCTTTTTGCGGACGACATAGTGTTGATAGCAGAAACTAGAGAGGAGGTCAGTAATAAATTGGATGAGTGGAGGGAAGCTTTAGAAGGTAAAGGGTTGCGCATTAGTCTCACGAAGACTGAGTATTTGCGATGTGACTTTAGTAGGACAGCACCGGTAGGTGAACCAGAGGTGTCCATTGGAGAAACAGTTGTTAAATGTATGACCAAGTACAAGTATTTGGGATCGATTATTCAAAGGGATGGAGAGATTGACGAAGATGTAAACCATCGCATACAAGCGGGTTGGATCAAGTGGCGTGCAGCCAACGCAGTGCTATGTGATAGGAAATTTCCAAGCAGTGTAAAAGGAAAATTCTACCGGACGACAATCAGACCTGCTCTGCTGTATGGGACCGAAAGCTGGCCTGTTAAGAAGAGTTTTGAGCATAAGATGGAAGTTGCAGAAATGCGTATGCAGAGGTGGATGTGTGGGCACACATTGTTGGATCGAATTAGGAACCAAGAGTTTAGAGAAAAACTAAGGGTAGCCCCTATTTCTGGAAAAATGCTTGAAAATAGATTGAGATGGTTTGGATTAATGATGGCAACGGGTCAGATCTGGACCAGGTCTACGTGGACCCGGATCTAGATCCGTTTTCAAGAACAAGATACAGATCCGGACCTGGATTCGCGGGTCCAGTTTTGCAAGACCTAGATCCGGATCCGTGGATACTACGGATACAGTACCGGATCCGGGTCCAAAACTGGTCTGACTTGGTTTTGCTTTTTTTTTTTTTTTTTTTTTTTTTTGTATTTTTGAATGGTGTTGAGATTGAAATAAAGCTATATTTATAGATTAATGATAATAATATGTATAATTTCATAATCGATCACTTAAAAAAACATTATATAACTTAAAATTGTCTTGAAAATATCCAACGAACACATAAAAGTTGTTTGTTACATAAATAAACATAGCTGATACATAATCTTTCATTCAAAATAACTTAATATAATTAATAAAAGTCGATCATTCATGTTCTTAGTCATCCAATCTTCCCAATTTGTCAAAATTCTTCAACACTAACATCATCAAGATCATACAAACCAAAAAAAACTCATTTATAGATGCAATTTTAAAAAAATTAAATATAAGATTATAAATTTATAACGCAAAATAAATACCATATCAAGAATGTCCATTGTTTCCACATCCTCACCATCTTCGTTGATAGTGGAACAAGCATAAGTTCCTTCAAAATTAACTTCAATAACGAAAAATAGAATTACATTAGTTAGTAAAAAAATAGATTAAATGTGCAAATTAGTATAAAATTACCTTTGAGATCATCAACCATCCAATTTTGCAAGCACATCAAAGCTTCCACTATTTGAGAATGAAGCCTAGAACGGTAAGGCTAACTACCCTTCCACCCGTGCTAAATGCACTTTTCGAAGCAACCGCTGAGACAGGAATTGCAAGAATGTCTTTGGCAACTTTTCTTAAAGTTGGGTAGCTTTGGTCTCTCTTCTACCATGCAAGTATACTAAATTCATTATCCTCCGGCAAAGTTCGACTCTCTAAGTATTGATCAATTTCACTTTTAATGGGCACATAATCAATTTTTTGTCTCTTAGTCCTAGCAAAATCATCCTCATCACCAAGATCTTCAAATTGTGTTTCCATAGGTACGACTCAACCTCGTCCCAGTCACACATTTTGTGCAAGTTGACCTAGGCACGGTTGCACATTACGTGCGACTCGATCTTGGTATAGTCGCACGTTTCTGCGACTAGGTGCATTTTCCAAGTTTTTTAAATATTCTTTTCATGTATATACAACTAATATACTTTTTACTTAATTATAATTAGTTATTTAGTTTAATAATAATTTTTTAAAATAAACGAATAATAAAAAAACTCATAATTAAACTATATATTATTAATGATAACTAAATTAAAAATTAAATATTAATTAATAAATCAATATTAACATCCTTCTAAAAATAAATAATTAACTAAATTAAAAAATAAGAAAGTCGCACTAAAAACTAAAAATATTAATTAAATTAAAAAATTTAAATATTAATGAAAAAAATAATATCATGAGTATTAAAGTAACATTGTTAATTATATTAAATTAAAAAAAATATTAATCAAAATTTAAATTGTAGTGAGAGTTTGGTTGGTAGATGGTGATGCTGAACAAAGTTTGGTCAAAACCGTAAACCAAATCAGACCAAACCGTAATTTAATTATTTGGTTTGCTCTACGGTCTAAATGGTCTGGGCCATTTTTATTTATAAAAGTACGGTTTTCGGTTCGGTCTAGGTTTTAACATTTTCAGACTAGACCAGACCCAAAAATCGTAATATATTCCGATTTAGAAGGTGTTCTCTTCAACTTATTTTTTGACTTATTACTTATTCTTATTGGAATCAGATCAGATCAGACCAGATCAGATCAAATCAGAACTATTCAGATCAGATCAGAAAGTTTCAGATCAGACCAGACCAGATCAGACCACACCAGATCAGATCAAACCAGACCAAATCAGATCAGATCAGATCAAACCATACCATTATTATTATTATTATTATTATTATTATTATTATTATTATTATTATTATTATATCAAAGAGAAGCAGAAACATCGTAGTTTTTGATGTTTAATTTGTAGAATGTAATGTATATTATTATTAGATGGAGAAACTATGTAGTATGTAGTATGTAATAATAATAATAATAATAATAATAATAATATTAGATGGAGAAACTATGTAGTATGTAATAATAATAATAATAATAATAATAATAATAATAATAATAATAATAATACCTTAACTACTATTATTAATAACAAACTCAATGAAACCAAATTAAATTAGATCAGACCAGATCAGATCAGACCAGACCAAACCAGATCAAATCAGACCAGACCAGATCAGATCAGATCAGAAAGATTCAGATCAGATCAGACTGAATCAGACCAGATCAAATCAGATCAGATCAGATCTTAGTAAATTCAGATCAGATCCAATAAGATCAGACGAAGAGAACATGTTGGTGTAAACGGTAAACCATAGACCATTAACTGTAATATTATAAGACATATATAAGCTGGCTACTGATAAGCCCAACTTTAAATATAGAAGCCAGCCAATTTATTTAAAGAAAGGTTAAAAATGAAAAGTAAAAAGTATGATTGTATGAAAACCTAATCTAATTCAATTGTTCATTTGTTCCAGTATTCTAGAGAAGTATGTGGCGCCTCACTCTCAGTCACTCTCCTTATCTTTTACCTTTTTTATGATTGAGTTGTTTGTGTTTTTTGATTTTTGGACATATTTGTTTGTTTTTAGCTAAATTTTTTGTTGATTTTTTAGCAATTAGTTTTATTTTTGAATTTTTCTTATTTTTTAGTATGTAATTCGATTTTTTGGTTTATATTTGTTGTTTTCAGAATTATTTTTTGAATTTTTGTACATATGAACGAATAGATTATCTTAGATTCTTAGTTTAAAAAGTGCATTAAAAAAAACCGTAGACCAGACGGAATCATTGTAGAACGGTCTGATCTGGTGTTTTAGTTGGTCTGCTTTGTTCTGAAAAATTTTTAGACCGAAATTTCTGATGTGGTCTGACTTTTGTGTCAAATCGAACCAGATTGGACGGTGTGTAGCCCTAGTAGACAGCGTAACTCAAATTTTTTCTATTTGCCTAATTAATATCACTCTTTACATTTGTAGGAATATTTCAAAGGAAGGGTAGAGTTTAGAGTTTATAGAGTAATAGGAAGCTTAATATGAACATCATAATCCCTAGCTACCTGACATGCCAAAAATTTTAAGTTAAACATAAAAAATAATCCTTAAAAAAATGGTACTTTTGGGGTGCTTGCATTGTTTGAATAGTGGTTTGCCTGAAATCATGGAATTCCTGCAAAATAACACTAAGGTTCTCGAGGTGGACTTTGGAGTGGCGCCTTCGATGCACATATTAGTACCCACATGTCAGTTATATGATGTTGCAATGTATTTTTTGGAGAAAGTGTAATATTACCTTTGCAGGCAAGAATCACACAGTGAGACTTTATTTTTAACAAAATGGACCTTTTTAGTGAATTTAGCCCCATATTATATGAATATATATATATTATGTT
Organism: Amaranthus tricolor; assembly: GCF_026212465.1. Lineage (NCBI taxonomy): Eukaryota > Viridiplantae > Streptophyta > Magnoliopsida > Caryophyllales > Amaranthaceae > Amaranthus > Amaranthus tricolor. Next base: position 18,005,466 of record NC_080058.1, read on the forward strand.
CAAACATTTAAGGAAGAAATTTGGATTTTTATAATTATGTATGCCACCGAAATGGTCTATATTTCATGTTATACTTTGGTTGTTCTTATTCAAAAGAATCTCTATATTATTAACCTAATACAATTTAGTTTAACATGGAGAATAAAACTTCAAGGCTGATTCCGTTGCCCCACAAAGCCAGTGAATTAGTTTTTATTTAAATAATTGTTATTTTTGCATGTTTGGATAACTCGTGTTTGATTTCATGATGTTTAGTGAAATTCATAGAAAAAGGAACAAAGGTTGAGAAATTAAGTTCATAGTAGTGGCTCTTATATCTAAACATCAGAAACGACTTGGATCTTAAGGATGCCTTGTATAAGACATAGTTTTACAGTTTTAAAAAACACCTCATATTTTGTGATTCTATCAACTATATTTATCATTATCATTTGGAATCCAAATTTTGGAAATTTGTATTGATTTTTAAGTATGGAAATAATTGTTAAAGCTAAGACTTGATTCAATTCCAATTGCACCACTCTTTGGCTTTGTTTTACGAATCTCATCGAGTTTCCTCAAGAAATAAAGAAATTTCAATTGTCACTAGTAAACGTTTTCTAGGGTGATATGTTTGTGTTTGTAGGGGCTTGTTGGTGCAATTGTTGTGCTACCTTTTCCCCTATTTAAGTGGGCCTCTTCTGACTTAGTTCCCCCTGTTACCATTCATGAAAAATGTAATATTTGATATACTAAGCACACTTCCTTATAACACTTTGGATACACTATATATCTAACACAAAACAATACAATATAAACGAAATTAAGATGAAATTAATGGCCTTATTTTTGTAATTTATATTTAATTAATTAATTAGGATTCTTTAAGAAAGCAAATTTCATAATAGGGGGCAAATGAAGAAAGGAAAAACATAAAGTAGAATAGACAATATTGGTATCCTAGAAGTTGGAATAGAGAAGGGGCAACAATTAATTTCATTTTCTTTGTTTTCATCATTGATGGAGATGATATAGTGGACATCAATGGAAATTAGTTTCAAAACATTTATGGTTTTCAAGGTTGAAGATATTGATATATTGGGCAACAATGAGTTTGAAAAAAAAAAAACATAACTTATTTTATTATTTTTGAAAATTTTAATTTAATAAAACTTAAACTGCTATTCAGGTCATAGGTGAAAATTTCAATGAAAAAATGACTCTAAAGTTTAACCAAGCAAATATAATTTGCAAAATTCAGCTATATTTTCTATTTTAATTTAATAAATATTAAGCTATTTTAATACTCAAACCCCTTGTAGAAATCTTAGTCTTATTATTGTCCTTTTACAAATTTTAATATATAATTTTAAATTATATTGTTTTTAGTAATTAAAATATTAGTTCATGTAGACATACACATATTATAGAGTTAAATTGAAAAATTTTCATTTGTAAACGATTGATAAAGAATAAACTTCTATGAACACCCTACACAATTGATAAAAGAGCAAACAAAGTGGAACACATTGGTTAACCATAATAGACGATTCATAATTGTACACATTTAAATATTTTATAGCAATAGATGTCATGGCGGTTTGATTTCAATTTAGTTTATACTTGTATGCGGCTCATGTGTGTGACCAAAACAATTTATAAATCTTAAAATACTCATTTTAAGAGGTTAAAAGCCAAATTTAACATTTAAAACCCCTACTTCAAGACTTAATCTTTCTTCTTCAGAGGCTTAATTTAATTTTTTAGCAATCAACTTAGTCTTCAACCCCTAAAACACTTATTCTACAACTTAAAATACCAATGTTAACTCATAAAACCCCCTAGACCAACCCCTATATTTATATTTTACTTACCTATTCTAACTGTAAAATATTCATTCAAGACATGAAATGTCTATTCCAATTCAAGCTTCAAAATGACAACTTTAAAATTATAGACTGAACTTGTAAATAGTCGCGCGTATGCGGCCGCCTCACACGAAATTTGTTGTTTAATTTAGGGTTATAAGTTTTGACATCCTTTAATATGGATTATATATCCGATACACAGTAATAGACATACTGATGGTTAGATTAATAACAGTAGAAGTAATCAAATATTTGATTTTTTAAAAATCTGATCCGCATCTGATATCTAATTTTAATACTCTCTTGCTGACAATCATTGTCCCATTTCGTTTTGGCATGTTTGCCGATACATTTTTTCAATTATAAATATCACTAATTGTGCTTGAGTAAATATTATGACAAGCTGATATTAATAAAATTTAAATTAGAACGAATCAAACAATTTGACTATGTTTTAACCTAAAGATTAAGAATAAAACACAAAGAGTCCTCAACAACTAGTATTTAAAAATTAAATTGAACAATTATAATTGTTATGGGTAACATATTTATTTATTTATTTATTCATTTATTTAAAATTAATCCCATAAAATTACTTGTATATCCCGTTGATTTTTAGTTTCGTTGACCTTGACTCTTTAATGACCTTGACTTACGATCAAAGGACTTATATGACTTTTTAGCCTTTGTTGAACCACCAAGAAAAACCACCAGTAACCCTAATTGCTGGTCCAACTACACTGACCCCCATTATGTTCTATGACAGCCAGGATCTCCCTTAAATAACTACCCACCATACTCTATTGTTCCACATGGTGGCCATGATATCTTCATTTATCATTTTAAATACTGATAACAGGGTTTTTGGTGTCGTGTGCTAAAAGTCCTGTTACGCAAACAAAATTTGTAACACCGTAGATACTACACAAGTATAGTGGAAGTAGGGGGTCGAACCGTAAGGACAAGGTAAAGCTAAACTCTAGGTCTTAACATAGAGGTTTTTAAGGGTTTGGTGAAAAGGACTAAAATATGACTAAGGTGATCAATAAAGATTAAAGTAAATGTAAATCAGAGGAGAAGGGACGGAAGTGATTGGTTCCATCCTAGAGGAGTAACCCTAATGTTCATGCTCTAGAGCCTGGAGTCGTGAAACTTTAATCAGCAAAGGGATTCGAACAATGAGAGGAAGTTGGTGGCTCTTTGACCACATGAACGACCTATAATCGCCGTATGTCTCTATAGGAGCTGCAGGACGAGATTCAAGTGGAATCACTAAGTTGATTGAAGAGACTTAGACTCAACCCTAACTCATAAACTTCCAACTCTAGGGCTTCACTAATTAAACCCTAAGAGAACTACTCACACATTGCATTGTAGATGAAGAACTAAGAGTAATGACTAATGAAAACAAGTGTCTAAACATGTTGAACTTGAATGTAGATAATGATTAGAAAAAGGAGTACAACTAATGAAAGCAATAAAAGTAACTAAAGAACAAAAACAAACCTATACTAGATGTTTAAAAGAATCTCAACAACAAATACTACTAGAATAAGAAAATCATTAAGACCAATAAATTTTGAAGCAATCAATGAGCATTAAATGAACATGAAGAGTAATAAAGGAATAAACACTCACAAACATAAATGATATCTCAATAGTTGTAGAAAGTAGAATCCATAGTTGTGCTAGAAAGATATACCAAAAAATTTCATGTTTGATTAAAGATATTAATGTAAAGCAAGTTAAACTAAGCTAGGGTTTGATGAACAAAATAAAGCATAAAACAAGAGAAATCTACCCTAGAAATGTTTTAGGGTTAATGGAATAGTGTCTAGGGGTTTCTATAGAAATTGGGTATATACCCTCTAAAACCAAGGTGCTTCGAAATCCCGAAATTGGCCTCCAACACTTGATCGAAAAGAAAACTACACGCGCAAAAATATACCCATTCGCCCGAATGTTGCAGTCCCTTCGCCCGAATGGATGCTCTTCGCCCGAAGCCTTCTCCGTTCGGCATAAACAGAAGATTCTGGAGTAAATGAGATTTTGGAGGCCATTTGCCCGAATGCAGTCTATTCACCCGAATCTTCTTCATTCTCCATTTCCAGGAACTTTGGCCATGTTCAGCATTGAGTACTCGATCACCATTCGGCCAAATGGATGATATATTCGGCCTAATGGCCTTTGATTTTCCTCTTTGTGAACTGCTGCAGCTTCTACAAGCCTACGGACTTTACCGGGACTGCGGGATAGACTTGATTTGTCATGTTAAAGCTTCGAGATAGGTGTCATGTTGAAGCTTGCATGTGTGTTCTTCAATGGTGATTGAGGTAACCCACAAACTATTCTATTTAAGTATTAATTGAATGTTTTAAAGTAGTTTAGTATTTGTGGATTCAATTTGGGTCTTTGATTCAAATTTAAGTATCAACTTAAATTTGAGATGAGTATATGAATTCAATTAGTAATTGGGATGTTTTTAGCATTGATTAGTATTGATTGATTAGGTTATTTGGTTTCTAGTATAAAATTTAGTATTTTGGATATTGAAATTTCTGTTCAGAAACTGAGCGTTCTGTTTTGGCTATTTTCGGGTCAGTTGTGATTGTTTTTGAGTTGATACTTTGGTGTCTTCATAAGATTTGTAGAGCTCCGAGTCGCAGTTGCGTGGGCACTTGAATCGCCCCAAAATGAGTTCATATGAGGGAGTTATGTCCAAAATACTAACAGGCTGTCATGAAAATCGACAATAAGCTTTCTGTTTTGCCATTTTCGGGTCAGTTCTGATTGTTTCTGGGTTTTAGTGTCTTCATAAGAATTGTAGAACTCTGAGTCATGGTCGCGTAGCCCTTGAATCGCCTCTATACGAGTTTGTATGAAAAAGCTATGACCAAAATAGTAATAGGTGTCCTGAAATGGTACTAATACAAGATTTATAAAGTGGGATTAGAAGCTATGAAATAAATTGGGTATTCTTTTAATCAAATGTTTAAGGTTACTTTTTGGGTATTCGGGATTAATTTAGAGTTATTATTATTCTTTCTTTATTGATTGGTATTGTTGAGTTATGGTTCTTAATTGATTATTATGGGTGTTGGTTCAAGTATCAAATTTAGGAACATAAGTATCAATTGGGTATTTGATTAGTTGATATTATTTGGATAGGATATAAGTTGGATATTGAGATTTAAGATTAGTGTAAAATTAGTTAAACTCCATTGATAGTAACTCAAGTTCTTATATGTTGATGGTTGATGATGAATGGATTTATATTTTAAGGAATGATTGTTGATTTCAAAGAAAATCAAGTGAATTCTTGTTTTGTTTTATAATAAAATATTCGACATTGAAAAATCTTCGTTTTTGGGAATTGGCAACGGATATTTATATCCGGATTATTGTGAAATCCTATAGCTTGATAATAGGTAATGGTTATTCGGATCGGTCTTGAGCCCCCGATCCCGTTTCGTTTTTGCAAGAACCGTATTTTAGGTGATGATGATCACCCGTGTTATCTGGATTTAGATCAAGCCTCTTCCTGATGGTCCATATATTCCAACGTTTTAAACTGTTGTTACATTATTGTTTATAATGAGTTTTGAATAAATATGTTTGGTATATAAAGTTTTGTTTGTTTCGCAATGAAAGCATATGTTTCATTTGCAGTATTGTTTCGCTATTGACTTATAAAGTCATCATCATCCAACCCTGTATATCCCGCTCATAGAAAAAATTATGGACAGGATCTAGGGAGGGAATGATGGCGGCAACTCATACCCATAAAGGAGAGCGCGGCCAAAGTAGTTCCCCGGCTCTAGAAAGATACGTAGATGAAGCTGTACGGGAAAGATAAAAAGGCCTATAAATAAAAAAAAATAAAAAGAGTAGACCCACCCACAAAAAAAATAAAATGGGACAAAAACACTAAAAAAGAAACGAGAGGAGCAGGATGGCAAGAACACACAAAGGTAATCTACAAGGACATTAGTAGTCTAAAACATGGATATGACGCCTCCAACTATCCCTATCCTTAATCAGGCCCTCGGAGAGATTTAACTCACGCAAGTCAACTTTTATTTGTTTATCCCAAGTTCTCCCGGGTCTTCCTCGACTCTTCTTACCCTCTACTATAATGCTTTCTACTCTCCTCACAGGGGCAACGAGAGTCTTTCTCTACACATGTCCAAACTAGGGATGGCAATGCGTATTGGACCTGACCCGGATCCGTGGATCCGTATCTGTTTTCACGGATCTGGATCTTTAAAAAATGGACCCTGCGGATCCGTTTAAATTTCACGGGTCCGGATCCGTATCTTAGAAAAATACCCAGACTTGGACCAACGGATCTGGAGGACCCGTTTTATTTTTTTATATATTAATTTTAATTAATATATATAATATTCTAATTCTATGTTGAAATTAAATTCCCATACCATTCCTAGGCTCCCTGCGAGTGCACTGTGCAACTTTGCCTCCCACTCTCACACAAACCCTAATCCCCAAATCCCATTCCCAACTCCCACGGCCACGGGCACAACTCCTCCCTCCTCACAGGCGGCCTCCTCACAGCCACGATCTTCTCCCCCCTTCTCACTGCCATAAGCGGCCGGTGGATTTGAGGGTAATTAAACCTTAATTTTGATTTTTGTCCTACAATTGTTTTGATTTATGTTTAGTAGTTTTTGATTTATATTGAGTTTAGTTGTTTTGATTTATGTTGGGTTTAGCTGTTTTGATTGAGTTATTTTTTATGTTGAGTAGTTTTTGATTTATTTGAGTTTAGTTGTTTTGATTTATGTTGAGTTTGGTTGTTTTGATTGAGTTATTTTTCATGCTGAGTATTTTTTGATTTATTTGAGTTTAGTGGTAGATTTATGTTGAGTTTAGTTGTTTTGATTTATGTTGAGTTTAGTTGTTTTGATTGAGTAATTTTTATGTTGAGTAGTTTTTTATTTATTTGAGTTTAGTGGTAGATTTATGTTGAGTTTAGTTGGTTTGATTGGGTTACTTTTATGTTGAGTAGTTTTTGATTTATTTGAGTTTAGTCGTTTTGATTTATGTTGAGTTTGATTGTTTTGATTGAGTTATTTTTATGTTGAGTATTTTTTGATTGGTAGATTTATGTTGAGTTTAGTTGTTTTGATTTATGTTAAGTTTAGTTGTTTTGATTGAGTTATTTTTTATGTTGAGTATTTTTTGATTTATTTGAGTTTGGTGGTAGATTTATGTTGAGTTTAGTTGTTTTGATTTATGTTAAGTTCAGTGGTAATTTTTGATTTATGTTGAGTTGTTGATTTATTTTGTTTTTATCACATTAGATCCAATATTCCAATTGATGACTAGTAATTAGTAAATTTATCACAGTGTATTGTTGAGTAAATGGATAATCAAAATGATGGTGGTTCTAGTCAATCTACTAAGGATCATAGTCAAGAATCATATGGGGAATTTGAGGGTAATGTTGATGTTGAGATTGAGAATGAATCTACAGAACAAAGTAGTGCAAATGGCAGAAATTAACTTCAAAAGCATGGACTTATTTTGACCTTGTATTTGTGAATGGTGTACAAATGGCAAAATGTAAGACTTGTAAGAAAACACTTTCTTACAAAGGGAGTAGTGGAACTTCACATGTTCTTAAACATGCTAAAAAAAACATGTTCAAGTAGACATTTAAACCTTACAGCTAATCAATCACAATTAAAAGCCAAAGAAAGTCGTTTTTGATCAATAAGTATGAAGGAAAGAATTGATGAAAATGGTGATAATGCATGAGTATCCTTTTTCAATGGTTGACCACATTGGTTTTAGAAACTTTGTGAGGAGTTTAAATGACAACTTTAAGATGATTTCGAGAAACACATTGAAAAATGATGTGATAAACATGTACAATACCGAGAGGAGCTCTCTTAAAGTCTTGCTGGAGCATAATGTGGGTAGAATTGCAATAACAACTGACATGTGGACTGCCTCTACTCAAGAAAAGGGGTATATGGCTGTGATGTCACATTTCATCGATGAAGAATGGGTTTTACATAATAGAACTTTAAGGTAATTTCTTTTCCTTTCATTTAA